>NC_080544.1:7838369-8130090 GCF_028640845.1 Ahaetulla prasina | reverse complement strand
TCTCTTTCAGACAAGCCCACCTCACAGGGCTGTTGTTGTGGGGGAAAGAGGAAGAAGAAGAAGAGTTGGACATGTTCACCTCCTTCAGTTATTTGAAAAAATAATAAAACACTGGGAAAAATCTAACAAATATTAAACCAGCTTTCCTGCTTCTGTTTGCATGGAATCTGTCACGGCCTTGTGCAGATACAGGAATTTCTCTTCTCACAAGGAGGAAGAGGTTTTTTTTAATCATCCCTTCCAATTTCACAGCCTCCCTTTTTTTGTAGCCTTTGGGGGCACCAGTGGAGGCACCGGACCCCCTCCCAGCCCTGGGCCACAGCAGGTTTCCCTGATTCTTTGGGAAAGATTCCTTCCCCAAGCAGAGTCTGTATCAACTTGCGAAACATTCCCGACCTGCTCTGGAGTTGCCATAGGCAGGGGGATGGAGATCCGAGCCTCTCAGCTGTATCAAGGAATTCGCTCCTCAGTCAAAACAAAGCATATTCCAGCCATCAAGGCCATCTCCATGGAGATCCAGAAAGGCTGGAGGGAGTGACTTTTACAACCTGCAAAATTGCTTCGTTGGCGAATGTGACTGATGACACACATCAGTTGGCATGACATTAAGTGAGCACCATTGTCCACTTGCTCCATGCTCTGCTTAAATCAGCTTGAACTCATTCAGACAAAAAAAGGGTCTTTTATACCGCCTCCATCTGGGACTCAGTTTTGAATTCTCTATTACAAAAAATCTCCACTCTTATTCAAGGCCATTTTTGCTAATACCCACAAAAACCTCCCAGCCACAAGACATTTAGCACACTCCTAAATGGGGTCTTTAAGTGAGGAAGGTTGGGTCAGTTACAAACTCAGATGCCCCAGCCTCCCTGTGGCAGAGACATTGTCAACCCTCTCTGACACCAGTATCTCAGTGTTAGAACAGACGCAGAAACAAGCCAGGCCACAGGCAGCCAGTGCAGTTATTGTCAGGGCCAGACCTCTCCCAATTGTAATAGGATTTAAAGTTTAACTCTGCAGATCTCAGCTGAGGCAAGATCCCTCAAAGGCATGAAGCAACCTTTAAAAAGCTCTTGTGATCTTCAAAGAGGCATAGGGCCTGGGGGAGTCCGCCAGGGCAGGCTGCTACTTCTCTGGCATCCACAGCCATCAAGCATTTCTCCCATCCCCTGAGCAGACACAATTCATCGTCAAGGCTCACATGCTGAGCAAAGACCCAAAAGTATCTGATAATTGGGGCTAGCAGAGGCCAGTTTTATCGCCTCCAGCAGCCACCTCTTGGATGTGAGGTCAATCAGGAAGCATTTCACCCTGGGTATAAGCATGAAATAACGAATTGGATACAATCAGGGAACATTAGGACAGGAAAGGTAGGCATGCTTGTGCTCTTATGGTACAGATCTTAGGAGTTGAGGTCAATAGTAGACAGTTTTTGGTTAAAGCTTTGGGGACTTTGGGAAGAGACCACAGAGTCAGGTAGCGCATTCCAGGCATTAACAACTCTGTTTCTGAAGTTATATTTTTTGCAATCAAGATTGGAGCCACAAAGGAACGTCGTGGAAACAGGCCCTGAAGAAAGGCAAGACAATTTAATTTCAGAGAGAGGAGAAGTTTCCACGAGAAGGTCACAGAGCCACAGGTGCCAATGGAGAAGGATGGTAGCAACCATCAACCATCAACGATGTCTGGAACATCTCTACGCTTGGTTGTCTTCCAGCAGAAATAGGAACGCCTAAAGTAGGGCAGATGCAAAGAGATGAACGCTCCCCTGGGGGGAGATCTAATGTCCTCCAAAAAGATGCTCATTATTATCCACACAGATGGAGCATTGAATAAAAGCCTTCTGGATCCCAGGATCGCATTTGGAAAGCCCGCAATGTTTGTCAACTTAGTTTTTTAAGGCAGAAGGGGGCCGAACACTGGTCCCCTCCTAATATCTCTTAATGGCAGTCTATCAGGTTGCCTCCGTCAATACCCAAGAAAGAAAACCCCAACTCCATTTGGATTTAGAGAAAAGGTACTTTTACGGAGTACGACTAATTGCAAGAAAAGAAAGCCAGAACTGAAATTGGGTGTGACTTACAGAGGCATATCCCCTCATTCATCCCTCCTCCCTCCAAAGGTCATACAGTTATAGTCCAATGCTTTTCTCCTCTTGGGCCGCGTAGTGTTCTACTTCCGATGTTATTCCTCTGTCTGTCTTCTGTCTGGTATGTTTCGCATGCAGTGCTCGTTAATGCCAGCACGCCTCTTTCTGTTTGAATCCTCTTCTATTCAATTGGCAGCCGAAGCGTTCTTAAAGAGCCACTACCCCATTATTCCATGGATGACAACAAAGTAGCAATAAAGCATTTAAGTAAGCAATAACACTTAACTAAGTAATAAAACAGTTAATCACCCTACTATGTAACTAAACACTTAAAGTAATAAGCGGAGGCTGACACAATCCTTTTAACCTTTGGCCATGAATGAGCCCGGCCTTAGAGGTGGTAAGTTGCGCCAGTCATAAACCAGGTCACCCTGGGTCCGTGATCGATTTAATGATCTTTGAGTGGATGAAGGGAGTTGTATAAAAGTACAGACATTGTAAATAATCATTTATTCATATGCCTCTCTTAGGGGAAATTCATTTTATGAATAGGATAGATAGATAGATAGATAGATAGATAGATAGATAGATAGATAGATAGATAGATAGATAGATAGATAGATAGATAGACAGACAGACAGACAGACAGACAGACAGACAGACAGACAGACAGACAGACAGACGGGAGCACCAAGGACCCCTCCTTTCAATCTGGAGTTACAAACCTTCTCCTTTCTTGATAGGATCTCCTGCCAGTTCCACTCACTCTTCACGACAGGATGGATCATATGCTGAAAAAGTTGCCCTACCTGAAGAAGGACAGCAAGGAGTCCCGTCCACAGATCAATAATAATGACCTGCATCGGTAGGGCAACCAGGAAGTCCTCTTCTCTGACTCCCATCCAGTTCCTCAGCCACTCAGTGAACCATGCAGGTCTTGCCTCTGATCCTGATGTCTTCCCCAGTTCCACCGAGGTCAGGAAGAAGGTTCAGCCTCCAGAGCTGGTGCTGCCCGATTTGGCCCAAAAGACGACTGTCAGGATGCCTCCGAGGCCTCCTCAGATGGAGATCAAGCCTGGCCTGAGAGAGCCCCCTCACCTGCCAAGGAGGTCCGAGAGGGAAAAACCTCAGGGGAATAAACCCACTCCAGGTGTCGTCCTGCCTTCATATCTGGGTATATACGCTACAGGGCTGGGCTGCCTATGCAACAGGCCTTGTCCTATCACATCAGCCCATCCCACACTACTAATCAATCAATCTATCAGAACACAGCTGGAAAGGACCTTGAAGGTCTACTAGTCACACACACTGGTCAGGCAGAAGATCCTATACCATTTCAGACAAGTCGCTGTCCAATCTCTTCTTAAAAGCCTCCAGTGAGACAAAAACATATGAAGAAGGGTTACTCCTAGTCCTTCTTTTCATTAGATTTAGATGTCACTAAATGGAGGCTAACCTGAAACCTGCAAGATTGTGGCACTGTGGTGCCTGCAGAAATCAGAAATCAGCTATGCAAATGGACAGACTTCTCAAGGACATCGGCCCGATTCAAGCAGCAATAGGGCTTTCCAAAACTTTTCTTTCATTTCAGAGGAAAAAATGGTATCGTTAAGCATTTACACCATTCTTATCCTCAACATATCCAATAACATATTTAATGTACCATCATATACAATTAATCGGACTGGGTCACCACTTTCCACTCTCCTTCTCTACCTTCTTTCCACAACCATCCTCCCCTCTCTTATCTACATCCTCTCCTCCTTCCTCCTACTCCTTTCTTCTCCTCTTTTCCTCTTCCTTCCTTTCCTCTTCCTCCTCTTCTCTCACCTCCTTCTCTCTTGACTTCCTTCTTTCCCATCATTCTGAAGTGGTAGCCAGGCAGCTCCTATCTTACATTAATTACATCTTCAATCATCTTGTACATTAACCATCAATCCATTTCTGCTCATTCCCCTCCTTTTCCTCACCCCGGGACTTCAAAACCCGAATACAGGGTATAAAACTAACAACAAAATTAAAATAGCACAAATCATAATCCATAATCACTCTTAAAACCTCCACTCTTAGAGACAAAGAAGATACTTTTCTTCCAATCCATTATATATCAGACCATTCCTCTAGAGTTCTCAGAAATTTCGATTGAGTTAGTGTTTGTTCTTAATAAAATATAGTTTTAATATCCTTCATCAATCAATATCAAAACAACGTTCCATCTTCAATATTCACCAAGGGTTCTTCTAAAATGTCTTTCTTCCTTAAGCAGTCTCAAGAATAGTTCATATTTCCAACAATTTCTTTAATTTTCTGTCCAACCTTCAAGGGTAAACAATAGTCCATCTTTCACATCTTTAACATTTATATACAACAATAAAAAAATACCTTCCCTTCTCAAGATCATACCATAATCCAATCTTCAAATTTAATCAATTTACTTATTCAAATTAGCATATTAAATTTCCATCATTTTAAAATTAATAAATTTAAAATTATCCCAATTTTATTATCTATTCAAATAAACAAATTTCTCCACTTCTTCTTTTAACAAATATCCAAGACCCTCCGAATTGTTTGGAATAATATTACAAATATCTATATCAATGTCAATTGAATATTAAAATCTTCCTTTCCTTCTTATATCAAATGACATTATTCCATATCATTCTATTAACAATTACATTCTATTTCCATATCCTACATCATCTCTTAAATTAAATTAACCAAATTCCATCTATCCAGTTACAATATTTCTCTTCTTCCTTTATCCTCAAATTCAAATGTCCCCCAAAATTCACTTTTTCCAAATCTCTTTACTTATAACATATATAATAGTTAAACATTCTCCTCCATCTGTCTTCTCCACCATCTATTCACCATTCAACAACATCTATTAATGATCCAATCTTTTCATTATTATCAGGCATTGTATTGAGACTTTCTTCCTTTATAATTCACTGTTAAACCAGCTGGAACCTCCCATCTAAAATATATCTGATGTTTCAAACTCATCCACTAAAAGCAAATTCTCTCTTCTTAACATTTTAGGGTTTCCTTCATCATTATTATATCTTGTCCAATATTTGAAATTTATTTTATAAAATGCTTGCATTCCATAAATCTTCTTGTGATAAATAACCCATCTCTCTTAAACACTTCTGCCTTCCCACCAGAATTAACACGATAAATTTTTCAATATTAACTTCAAAATCTTCTGGTTCCTCCTCTATCTGAGCAAAGGCCTGAATAAATCTCTTTCAAATTTTCTTCCTTACACTCTTTAGTCCTCTCACCTTATAGCGTATTCCATTAATTTATATTGTAATATAACCTTTCTTCATCTGCCTTATCAACCTTAACCTGAATATCATCTATTTTATTTTCTAAATTCAGATTAATTTGAACTTCATCTATTCTCTTTTAAATCTAAATTAATTTGGTTAAATTCATCCAGTCTCTTCTCTGTGTACTAGATAAAAATAATGGGATAATTGATTCCTTTAATTTTTTCATCTCCCTCCTCTGCTCTTCCACCAAATCTTTAAAATCCAGTATTTCTTTCTCCATTTCATTAAATTTTTGATCTATTTCTGAAAGATGAGCCTCCATAAGCTCCTGTAAAAAATTCCTTAGACTTTCTTTAATATCCTCTCTCAATTTCCGTACCTGAAGTGAAGAAATTTCCAATATTTTAGAAGGTGTCTTCTATAACTCAATCATCAATCATCACAATGGTGTCTTCTATAACTCAATGTGGGGGGGGGGGATAATTCCATACACTTCTTTGCAAACTTTCAAGCCAATTGAGAGAACAGCTCGGGGGAGAACATAGTGGAAGGAAACTACATGACGACGGTACAGTAGCTACAATCTTCCCATCCCACTTAGAAACTTTCCATGGAACTTGCTTTTTTATTAGCCATCGCACGTTTGACCATTATTGCCTTCTGTTCATCGATGCTCCATTGTCAGCTTCCATCTGGGAATAGACAGGAGTACCAACGGGCATGCTGCAAACAGAGCAAACAAAGTACCCTGAGCGGGCCAGCCCATTGGCAACATGCATCTTCCAAAAGATCCACCAGCCTTGGGCTGGAACACTCTACCTCAGACACGGCTACCAAATTCAGCTGCTTTCCTCCAATGAATATCCACCGGTTTCCTTTCATTCCGCTTCCTAAGGATGCTTAGCTCCATTCACGCTGCCACCCAGACCCATTGAAGATGGATCCAAGGCTTATTCTTCCTCGCCGCCTCCGCATCAGACTAAGCCAACGCCAGACTTCTCTCTTGCACCACGAACACATTCGACAACTCAGACACTTACACACAAGCACACTGCGGGCTGCATCCACTCTGGGATGTTCCACACCACCCATCTGCACACACGGTCACACTCCATCCATTCACAATCACACCCGGCTTCCATTCATCAATTTCCACACAGCGTCCATCCTCCATTTTTGCTAGGTCTGTCTCAATGACATCAGCCGGCGTCAGTCCTTGGGGTGAGATGGCTCCATCCCAAAAAATGGCCCTCGCTCTTATCTACCGTCTCCCTCTCCCAAAGACATCCACCAGCCTCAGTCCGGATCACTGTACCTCCGTAACAGTTGCCAAATTCCACTAGCTTCAATCGATGAATAGTCCCTGTTTCCTTTCACTCCATTCACAGCACCACAAGACCCCGCCAAGCTGGGCCTAGGGCTTATACTCGCATGCTGCCCCACATCAGACTAAGCCGACGCCAGCTTCTCTCGTTCACCACGAACACATTCGACAACTCAGACGCGCACACACAAGCACACTGCGGGCTGCATCCACTCTGGGATGTTCCACACCGCCCATCCGCACACACAGCCACACTCCATCCATTCACAATCACGCCCGGCTTCCATTCATCAATTTCCACACAGCGTCCATTGTCCAGTTTTGCTAAGTCTGTCTAAACGACATCAGCCAGCATCAGTCTTTGGGGTGAGAGGGCTCCATCCCAAAAAAGGCCCCTCACTCTTATCTACCATCTCCCTCTCCCAAAGACATCCACCAGCCTCAGTCCGGATCACTGTACCTCAGTAACAGTTGCCAAATTCCACTAGCTTCAATCGATGAATAGTCCCGGTTTCCTTCCATTCGCATCATAAAATTTATCTCCATTCACAGCACCACAAGACCCGCCAAGCTGGGCCTAGGGCTTATACTCGCATGCTGCCCGCATCAGACTAAGCCGACGCCAGCTTCTCTCATTCACCACGACGCATTCGACAACTCAGATGCTTACACAAGCACACTGCGGGCTGCATCCACTCTGGGATGTTCCACACCCCATCTGCACACACGGTCACACTCCATCCATTCACAATCACGCCCCCATTCATCAATTTCCACACAGCGTCCATTGTCCAGTTTTGCTAGGTCTGTCTAAACGACATCAGCCAGCATCAGTCCTTGGGGTGAGGGCTCCATCCCAAAAGGCCCCTCGCTCTTATCTACCGTCTCCCTCTCCCAAAGACATCCACCAGCCTCAGTCCGGATCACTGTACCTCCGTAACAGTTGCCAAATTCCACTAGCTTCAACCGATAAATAGTCCCGGTTTCCTTCCATTCGCATCATAAAATTTATCTCCATTCACAGCACCACAAGACCCGCCAAGCTGGGCCTAGGGCTTATACTCGCATGCTGCCCGCATCAGACTAAGCCGACGCCAGCTTCTCTCATTCACCACGACGCATTCGACAACTCAGATGCTTACACAAGCACACTGCGGGCTGCATCCACTCTGGGATGTTCCACACCGCCATCGCACTCAGCCACTCCATCCATTCACAATCACGCCCTAGGTTCTATTCCCACATAGCGTCCATCCTCCATTTTGCTAGGTCTGTCTCAATGACATCAGCCGGCGTCAGTCTTTGGGGTGAGATGGCTCCATCCCAAAAAATGGCCCTCGCTCTTATCTACCGTCTTCCTCTGTGAAAGACATCCACCAGTCTCCTTGTGGAACACTGGACCTCAGCAACTCTTACCAAATTCTACTAGCCTCCTCATAAAATACAGAATAATAGGATTCTAGGGACCTCAGTGGTCTTCTAGTCCAACCCCCTCGAGCAGGAGACTCTATACTATTTCAAACAACGGTTGTCCTCTCTTTTGAAAACCTTCAGTGATGGAGCACTCACAACCTCTGAAGGCAAACTATTCCATGGGTTTAGTGCTATCATGCCTCCCGATCCTTCTTTTCATCAGACTAGACATAGTCTAATCCTGTAACATTCTTCCTACGTTTTAGCCTCCAAACACTGCCCCCTCAATAATTTTCTTTCTCTTCTCTGCATTTTTCCAGAGTGTCAGCATCTTTTCTGTATTGTGCTGACCGTATTCCAATCTGGTCTTACTTTGAAAAGCAGTATTAGAGCTACACCTGATCCTGATTCTATCCATCTATTAATGCATCCTAGGATTGCATTGGCTTTTTCCTGCATCCGCACACTGTTGTCTCATATTTAAGTGATTGGTCACGACTCCAAGCTCCCTCTTTGTTGACGTTAAGTCAGGTTTCACCAGTGGATACCTTAGCAGTTGCTTTTCTTACCTAGGTGTAAACCTTTACTTTTATCTGTCAAATTTGCCTGTCAATTTGATGGCCTTCCTTCAATTCTCTCATCTACATTGTTTATGAAGATATCGGAGGCACTGGGCCTAAATGGAACCTTAGTACCCACTGCTAAATTCCCTCCATCTGGATGTAGTTCTGTTGAGTACTGCATGTTGAGTACAGAGGGCCCTTCCTCTTATTCACTATCTCCATCTCCCAAAGACATCCCCCAGCCTCAGTCCGGATCACGGTACCTCAGCAACCGCTGCCAAATTCCACTGGTTTCCTCAATCATTTCCACGGTTTCCTTTCATTCCGCATCATAAGGATACTTATCTCCATTCGCCACAAATTACTAACTCAAGCACTGCTGCATCCACTCTGGGATGTTCCACCCATCCGCACAGTCACACTCCATCCATTCACAATCATGCACCGGCTTGATTCATCAATTTCTACAGCGTCCATCGGCCAGCTTTTGCTAGGTCCGTCTTCGGACGTCAGCCTGCTTCAGGCCATGGTGGATAGAGGGTACATGCTGCAAATGAGCCCTTCCACTCAGCAAGTCTTCTAGAGAACTTGCCTTTCAATCCGTCTCTTCTGCTCCACCTTTGGGCTCCTCTGAGTTGACTTTAGTTGCTGAAGAAGTTCCCTTCTGAAGAAACTGGCCGAAGAAACTTTCTGCAAAGAAAGGACATGAATGACGGAGACCTTACCCAGGCTGGATTGGCTAGTGCTGCATGTAAAGTGGGCCTTTAGTTCTGTGAGCTGTCAATGGCCCTGACTGTGGCCAGAACAAACACAATCATGGCATGAAGGGGAACAGATACCGCTCTGTCCATGGAGTTTGGCTTAAGAACCAGGTAAGTCTAGGAACCAGGTTCTGTTTCTCTTTTGCAAAGAGGTTCCATGGCCTCCCTCGGTGGTGTTCGGGGCCGGTATTGGAAAAGGATTCCAAAGACCTTCTGGGAGGGTTTTACCCTGTATCCTGAGCCTTGAGGAGGACTGCCCTTAGAATGAGAAATGGGGGACAAAAAAATAAATAAAGAGCAAGCGATGGAAAAGGGATATACTTGGGCTACAGCTCCCTGGAGGCAAGTTGCTAGCTTTGCTTTGCAAAAACTTCCTCATGAGCCTATGGAGCAGATTCAGAATAGGGCTCGCTTCCTCTGGGGACGGTCAAACATCCCCATTTTAGCAGGAATAGCCTTCCCTTTCCCTTCCGAAACCCTCTTTCAAAGGTCCATAAACTTGTCCTAATCCTGTCCCCAAGAAGAAACCTCAACCTTGGCAGAGATCGGGATGGGCTGGGAGCCTCAGATGCCACTAAATGGGCTAACCTGAGACCTGCAAGACTGTGGCACTGTGGTGCCTGCAGAAATCAGAAATCAGCTATGCAAATGGACAGCCTTCTCAAGGACATCGGCCTGATACAAGCAGCAATAGGGCTTTCCAAAACTTTTCTTTCATTTCAGAGGAAAAAATGGTATCGAGGGTTAAGCATCGACACCACCTTGCTTACACCTCAACAATCAATCGATGAAATGGCTGTATGCAGGGGTCCAGCTCAGGGACTGGGTAAGCTCCATGTCTTTCCATACAACTGGGTTCCTTCTTGCCTATAGACAGGACAGCCATATTCCTTCCAGGACACAATGGTGTCTTCTATAACTCAATGGGGGGGGGGATAATTCCATACACTTCTTTGCAAACTTTCAAGCCAATTGAGAGAACAGCTCGGGGGAGGACATAGTGGAAAGAAACTACAAGATAGCGGTACAGGAGCTACAATCTTCCCATCCCATTAGAAACTTTCCAGTAAACTTGCCTTTTTATTAGCCATCGCCCGTTTGACCATTATTGCCTTCTGTTCATCGATGCTCCATTGTCAGCTTCCATCCGGGAATAGACAGGAGTACCAACGGGCATGCTGCAAACAGAGCAAACAAAGTACCCTGAGCGGGCCAGCCCATTGGCAACATGCATCTTCCCAAAGATCCACCAGCCTTGGGCTGGAACACTCTACCTCAGACACGGCTGCCAAATTCAGCTGATTTCCTCCAATGAATATCCACCGGTTTCCTTTCATTCCGCTTCCTAAGGATGCTTAGCTCCATTCACGCTGCCACCCAGACCCAATGAAGCTGGATCCAAGGCTTATTCTTCCTCGCCGCCTCCGCATCAGACTAAGCCAACGCCAGACTTCTCTCTTGCACCACGAACACATTCGACAACTCAGATACTTACACACAAGCACACTGCGGGCTGCATCCACTCTGGGATGTTCCACACCACCCATCTGCACACACGGTCACACTCCATCCATTCACAATCACGCCCGGCTTCCATTCATCAATTTCCACACAGCGTCCATTGTCCAGTTTTGCTAAGTCTGTCTAAACGACATCAGCCAGCATCAGTCTTTGGGGTGAGAGGGCTCCATCCCAAAAAAGGCCCCTCACTCTTATCTACCATCTCCCTCTCCCAAAGACATCCACCAGCCTCAGTCCGGATCACTGTACCTCAGTAACAGTTGCCAAATTCCACTAGCTTCAATCGATGAATAGTCCCTGTTTCCTTTCACTCCATTCACAGCACCACAAGACCCCGCCAAGCTGGGCCTAGGGCTTATACTCGCATGCTGCCCCGCATCAGACTAAGCCGACGCCAGCTTCTCTCGTTCACCACGAACACATTCGACAACTCAGACGCACACACACAAGCACACTGCGGGCTGCATCCACTCTGGGATGTTCCACACCGCCCATCCGCACACTCAGCCACACTCCATCCATTCACAATCACGCCCCAGGTTCTATTCAGGGTTTTCCACACAGCGTCCATCCTCCATTTTTGCTAGGTCTGTCTCAATGACATCAGCCGGCGTCAGTCCTTGGGGTGAGATGGCTCCATCCCAAAAAATGGCCCTCGCTCTTATCTACCGTCTTCCTCTGTGAAAGACATCCACCAGTCTCCTAGTGGAACACTGGACCTCAGCAACTCTTACCTAATTCTACTAGCCTCCTCATCAAATATAGAATAATAATTCTAGGGACCTCAGTGGTCTTCTAGTCCAACCCCGCTCGAGCAGGAGACTCTATACTATTTCAAACAACGGTTGTCCTCTCTTTTGAAAACCTTCAGTGATGGAGCACTCACAACCTCTGAAGGCAAACCGTTCCATGGGTTTAGTGCTATCATGCCTCCCATCCTTCTTTTCATCAGACTAGACATAGTCTAATCCTGTAAGCATTCTTCCTACGTTTTAGCCTCCAAACACTGCCCCCCTCAATAATTTTTCTTCTCTTCTCTGCATTTTTCCAGAGTGTCAGCATCTTTTCTGTATTGTGCTGACCGTATTCCAATCTGGTCTTACTTTGAAAAGCAGTATTAGAGCTACACCTGATCCTGATTCTATCCATCTATTAATGCATCCTAGGATTGCATTGGCTTTTTTTCCCTGCGTCCGCACTGTTGTCTCATATTTAAGTGATTGGTCACTCGACTCAAGCTCCTCTTTGGTTACTGACGTTAAGTCAGGTTTCACCAGTGGATACCTTAGCAGTTGCTTTTTCTTACCTAGGTGTAAACCTTTACTTTTATCTGTCAAATGTCAATTTGATGGCCTTCAATTCTCTCATCTACATTGTTTATGAAGATATCGGAGCACTGGGCCTAAAATGGAACAGAGTACCCCTGCTAAATTCCTCCATCTGGATGTAGTTCTGTTGAGTACTGCATGTTGAGTACAGAGGGCCCTTCCTCTTATTCACTATCTCCATCTCCCAAAGACATCCCCAGCCTCAGTCCGGATCACGGTACCTCAGCAACGCTGCCAAATTCACTGGTTTCCTCCAATCATTTCCACGGTTTCCTTTCATTCCGCCTCCTAAGGACACTTATCTCCATTCGCAGCACATGAAGCTGGGCCTAGGGCTTATACTCGCATGCTGCCCGCATCAGACTGAGCCGGCGCCAGCTTCTCTCGTTCACCAGACACATTCACTAACTCAGACGCATACACAAAGCACACTGCGGGCTGCATCCACTCTGGGATGTTCCACCACCCATCTGCACACAGTCACACTCCATCCATTCACAATCATGCCCGGCTTCCATTCATCAATTTCCACAGCGTCCATTGTCCAGTTTTGCTAGGTCTAAACGACATCAGCCAGCATCAGTCTGGGGTGAGAGGCTCCATCCCAAAAATGGCCCTCGCTCTTATCTACCACCTCTCCCAAAGACATCCACCAGCCTCAGTCCGGATCACTGTACCTCGGTAACAGTTGCCAAATTCCACTAGCTTCAATGAATAGTCCTGTTTCCTTTATTCACAGCACCACAAGACCCAAGCTGGGCCTAGGGCTTATACTGCATGCTGCCCGCATCAGACTAAAGAACCAGCTTCTCTCGTTCACCAGACACATTCACTAACTCAGACGCATACACACAAGCACACTGCGGCTGCATCCACTCTGGGATGTTCCACACCGATCCGCACACTCAGCCACACTCCATCCATTCACAATCACGCCCAGGTTCTATTCAGGGTTTTCCACAGCGTCCATCCTCCATTTTGCTAGGTCTGTCTCAATGACATCAGCCGGCGTCAGTCTTGGGGTGAGATGGCTCCATCCCAAAAATGGCCCTCGCTCTTATCTACCGTCTTCCTCTGTGAAAGACATCCACCAGTCTCCTGTGGAACACTGGACTCAGCAACTCTTACCAAATTCTACTAGCCTCCTCATAAAATAGAATAATAGAATTCTAGGGACCTCAGTGGTCTTCTAGTCCAACCCCAGCAGGAGACTCTATACTATTTCAAACAAACGGTTGTCCTCTCTTTTGAAAACCTTCAGTGATGGAGCACTCACCACCTCTGAAGGAAACTATTCCATGGGTTTAGTGCTATCATGCCTCCCGATCCTTCTTTTCATCAGACTAGACATAGTCTAATCCTGTAAGCATTCTTCCTACGTTTTAGCCTCAAACACTGCCCCCTCAATAATTTTCTTTCTCTTCTCTGCATTTCCAGAGTGTCAGCATCTTTTCTATTGTGCTGACCGTATTCCAAACTGGTCTTACTTTGAAAAGCAGTATTAGAGCTACACCTGATCCTGATTCTATCCATCTCTTAATGCATCCTAGGATTGCATTGGCTTTCCCAACACACGGTGTTGTCTCATATTTAAGTGATTGGTCACTCGACTCCAAGCTCCTCTTTGGTTACTGACGTTAAGTCAGGTTTCACCAGTGGATACCTTCAGTTGCTTTTTCTTACCTAGGTGTAAACCTTTACTTTTATCTGTCAAATTTGCCTGTAAATTTGATTATCTCAATTCTCATCTACATTGTTTATGAAGATATCGGAGAGCACTGGGCCTAAAATGGAACAAGTACCCACTGCTAAATTCCTCCATCTGGATGGTTCTGTTGAGTACTGCATGTTGAGTACAGAGGGCCCTTCCTCTTATTCACTATCTCCATCTCCCAAAGACATCCCCCAGCCTCAGTCCGGATCACGGTACCTCAGCAACCGCTGCCAAATTCCACTGGTTTCCTCCAATCATTTCCACCAGTTTCCTTTCATTCTGCATCATAAGGATACTTATCTCCATTCGCAGCACCACAAGAATTCGCATACACAAAAGCACACTGCGGGCTGCATCCACTCTGGGATGTTCCACACCGCCCATCCGCACACACAGTCACACTCCATCCATTCACAATCATGCACCGGCTTCGATTCATCAATTTCTACACAGCATCCATTGTCCAGTTTTGCTAGGTCTGTCTAAACGTCAGCCTGCTTCAGGCCATGGTGGATAGAGGTACATGCTGAAAATGAGCCCTTCAACTCTGCAAGTCATCTAGAGATCTTGCCTTTCAATCCCAGCTCTTCTGCTCCACTTTGGGCTCCTCGAGTTGACTTTGGTTGCTGAAAGTTCCTTCTGAAGAAACTGGCCGAAGAAACTTTCTGCAAAGAAAGGACATGAATGACGGAGACCTTAGCCAGGCTGGATTGGCTAGTGCTGCATGTAAAGTGGGCCTTTAGTTCTGTGAGCTGTCAATGGCCCTGACTGTGGCCGGAACAAACACAATCATGGCATGAAGGGGAACAGATACCTCTCTGTCCATGGAGCGGCTTAAGAACCAGGTAAGTCTAGAACCAGGTTCTGTTTCTCTTTGCAAAGAGGTTCCATGGCCTCCTCGGTGGTGTTCGGGCGGTATTGGAAAAGGATTCCAAGGACCTTCTGGGAGGGTTTTACCCTGTCCCTGAGCCTTGGGAGGAGGACTGCCCTTAGAATGAGAAATGGGGACAAAAAATAAATAAAGAGCAAGCGATGGAAAAGGATAGACTTGGGCTACAGCTCCTGGAGGCAAGTTGCTAGCTTTGCTTTAAAAACTTCCTCATGAGCCTATGGAAAAGATTCAGAATAGGCTCGCTTCCTCTGGGGACGGTCAAACATCCCCATTTTAGCAGGAATAGCCCTTCCTTCCCCTTCAGAAACTCCTTTCAAAGGTCCACTTAAACTTGTCCTAATCCTGTCCCCAAGAAGAAACCTCAACCTTCGGCAGAGATCGGGATGGGCTGGGGAACGCCGCTCAGATGCCACTAAATGGAGGCTAACCTGAAACCTGCAAGACTGTGGCACTGTGGTGCCTGCAGAAATCAGAAATCAGCTATGCAAATGGACAGACTTCTCAAGGACATCGGCCCGATTCAAGCAGCAATAGGGCTTTCCAAAACTTTTCTTTCATTTCAGAGGAAAAAATGGTATCGAGGGGTTAAGCATCGACACCACCTTGCTTACACCTCAACAATCAATCGATGAAATGGCTGTATGCAGGGGGCCAGCTCACGGACTGGGTAAGCTCCATGTCTTTCCATACAACTGGGCTCCTTCTTGCCTATAGACAGGACAGCCTGATTCCTTCCAGGACACAATGGTGTCTTCTATAACTCAATGGGGAGGGGATAATTCCATACACTTCTTTGCAAACTTTCAAGCCAATTGAGAGAACAGTCGGGTGAGTACATAGTGGAAAGAAACTACATGACGACGGTACAGTAGCTACAATCTTCCCATCCCATTTAGAAACTTTCCATGGAACTTGCCTTTTTATTAGCCATCGCACGTTTGACCATTATTGCCTTCTGTTCATCGATGCTCCATTGTCAGCTTCCATCCGGGAATAGACAGGAGTACCAACGGGCATGCTGCAAACAGAGCAAACAAAGTACCCTGAGCGGGCCAGCCCATTGGCAACATGCATCTTCCAAAAGATCCACCAGCCTTGGGCTGGAACACTCTACCTCAGACACGGCTGCCAAATTCAGCTGATTTCCTCCAATGAATATCCACCGGTTTCCTTTCATTCCGCTTCCTAAGGATGCTTAGCTCCATTCACGCTGCCACCCAGACCCAATGAAGCTGGATCCAAGGCTTATTCTTCCTCGCCGCCTCCGCATCAGACTAAGCCACGCCAGACTTCTCTCTTGCACGAACACATTCGACAACTCAGATGCTTACACACAAGCACACTGCGGGCTGCATCCACTCTGGGATGTTCCACACCACCCATCTGCACACGGTCACACTCCATCCATTCACAATCACGCTTCCATTCATCAATTTCCACAGCGTCCATTGTCCAGTTTTGCTAGGTCTGTCTAAACGACATCAGCCAGCATCAGTCCTTGGGGTGAGAGGCTCCATCCCAAAAAGGCCCTCACTCTTATCGCAAGTCTCCCTCTCCCAAAGACATCCACCAGCCTCAGTCCGGATCACTGTACCTCCGTAACAGTTGCCAAATTCCACTAGCTTCAATCGATGAATAGTCCCTGTTTCCTTTCACTCCATTCACAGCACCACAAGACCCCGCCAAGCTGGGCCTAGGGCTTATACTGATGCTGCCCGCATCAGACTAAGCCGACGCCAGCTTCTCTCATTCACCAGCATTCGACAACTCAGAGGCACAAGCACACTGCGGCTGCATCCACTCTGGGATGTTCCACCTTCCGCACACTCAGCCACACTCCATCCATTCACAATCACGCCCAGGTTCTATTCAGGGTTTTCACACAGCGTCCATCCTCCATTTTGCTAGGTCTGTCTCAATGACATCAGCGGCGTCAGTCTTTGGGGTGAGATGGCTCCATCCCAAAAATGGCCCTGCTCTTATCTACCGTCTTCCTCTGTGAAAGACATCCACCAGTCTCCTAGTGGAACACTGGACCTCAGCAACTCTTACCTAATTCTACTAGCCTCCTCATCAAAAATAGAATAATAGAATTCTACGGGACCTCAGTGGTCTTCTAGTCCAACCCCCCGCTCGAGCAGGAGACTCTATACTATTTCAAACAAACGGTTGTCCTCTCTTTTCGAAAACCTTCAGTGATGGAGCACCCACAACCTCTGAAGGGAAACTATTCCATGGGTTTAGTGCTATCATGCCTCCCCGATCCTTCTTTTCATCAGACTAGACATAGTCTAATCCTGTAAGCATTCTTCCTACGTTTTAGCCTCCAAACACTGCCCCCCCCCTCAATAATTTTTCTTTCTCTTCTCTGCATTTTTTACAGAGTGTCAGCATCTTTTCGGTATTGTGCTGACCGTATTCCAAGTCTGGTCTTACTTTGAAAAGCAGTATTAGAGCTACACCTGATCCTGATTCTATCCATGTCTTAATGCATCCTAGGATTGCATTGGCTTTTTTTCCCTGCATCTGCACGCTGTTGTCTCATATTTAAGTGATTGGTCACACGACTCCAAGCTCCCTCTTTGGTTACTGACGTTAAGTCAGGTTTCTGTGGATACCTTCAGTTGCTTTTTCTTACCTAGGTGTAAACCTTACTTTTATCTGTCAAATTTGCCTGTAAATTGATGACTCAATTCTCTCATCTACATTGTTTATGAAGATATCGGAGAGCACTGGGCCTAAAATGGAACCTTGGAGTACCCACTGCTAAATTCCTCCATCTGGATGTAGTTCTGTTGAGTACTGCATGTTGAGTACAGAGGCCCTTCCTCTTATTCACTATCTCCATCTCCCAAAGACATCCACCAGCCTCAGTCCGGATCACGGTATGTCAGCCTGTTTTTCCTTCAATCATCCCACCACTTCTTTCTTCTCATTTTCACTGCTCCACAGTAGATAACTCCACCATCAAACTTTCCTGTTGTCTCATCCATCTGCTTTCTTTCTTCCATTGAGCACTTCCTATGTCCAGAACATCACTGCAAAAAGCAGACAAAGCTCAATCCCTGCATCCATCCCATCAGGCTTTCATCCTTCTTCAGCATGATCCGCTTCATCCAGCAATTCTTCAAGTCCACCTTGTTTTCTCCTCACCTCCTCAGTGAAGCCATCTGATATGGCTCCTCTCTCTTTTTTTCCATCTTGTGCTTCACATTGCTCTGTCAACTTATTGGCTGAATTCTGTGAAAACACAGACTTTTCAACAAAAACATTCAACCAGCCCTGGGCTGATTTCATGCATTAAATTTTCCTTGATTTCCAATGCTTCTTTCCATAACATGTCATTTCAGTATAACTCCTTCTTCAAAGACTGCATAAAAAGGCCTCCTCTTATTCACTATCTCCATCTCCCAAAGACATCCACCAGCCTCAGTCCGGATCACGTACCTCAGCAACACTGCCAAATTCCACTGGTTTCCTCCAATCATTTCCACGGTTTCCTTTCATTCCGCATCCTAGGATACTTATCTCCATTCGCAGCACCACAAGACCCAAGCTGGGCCTAGGGCTTATACTGCATGCTGCCCGCATCAGACTGAGCCGACGCCAGCTTCTCTTCTCAACACGCCGACAACTCAGGCGCATACACAAAAGCACACTGCGGGCTGCATCCACTCTGGGATGTTCCACCGCCATCAACACAGTCACACTCCATCCATTCACAATCATGGGCTTGATTCATCAATTTCACAGCGTCCATCGGCCAGCTTTTGCTAGGTCCGTCTTCCCCATCAGCCTTCAGCCATGGTGGATAGAGGTACATGCAAATGGGTTCCACTCAGCAAGTCTTCTAGAGAACTTGCCTTTCAATCCGTCTCTTCTGCTCCACTTTGGGCTCCTCTGAGTTGACTTTAGTTGCTGAAGAAGTTCCTTCTGAAGAAACTGGCGAAGAAACTTTCTGCAAAGAAAGGACATGAATGACGGAGACCTTACCCAGGCTGGATTGGCTAGTGCTGCATGTAAAGTGGGCCTTTAGTTCTGTGAGCTGTCAATGGCCCTGACTGTGGCCAGAACAAACACAATCATGGCATGAAGGGGAACACCGCTCTGTCCATGGAGTTTGGCTTAAGAACCAGGTAAGTCTAGGAACCAGGTTCTGTTTCTCTTTTGCAAAGAGGTTCCATGGCCTCCCTCAGTGGTGTTCTGTTCATTCCAGGACCTTCTGGGAGGGTTTTACCCTGTAACCTGAGCCTTGGGAGGACTGCCCTTAGAATGAGAAATGGGGACAAAAAATAAATAAAGAGCAAGCGATGGAAAAGGGATAGACTTGGGCTACAGCTCCTCAAGTTGCTAGCTTTGCTTTAAAAACTTCCTCATGAGCCTATGGAAGATTCAGAATAGGGCTCGCTTCCTCTGGGGACCGGTCAAACATCCCCATTTTAGCAGGAATAGCCCTTCCCTTCTTCCACCTCTTTCAAAGGTCCACTTAAACTTGTCCTAATCCTGTCCCCAGACCTCAACCTTCAGATCGGGATGGGCTGAACTCAGATGCCACTAAATGGAGGCTAACCTGAAACCTGCGAGACTGTGGCACTGTGGTGCCTGCAGAAATCAGAAATCAGCTATGCAAATGGACAGACTTCTCAAGGACATCGGCCCGATTCAAGCAGCAATAGGGCTTTCCAAAACTTTTCTTTCATTTCAGAGGAAAAAATGGTATCGAGGGTTAAGCATCGACACCACCTTGCTTACACCTCAACAATCAATCGATGAAATGGCTGTATGCAGGGGTCCAGCTCAGGGACTGGGTAAGCTCCATGTCTTTCCATAAAACTGGGTTTCTTCTTGCCTATAGACAGGACAGCCTGATTTCTTCCAGGACACAATGGTATCTTCTATAACTCAATGGGAGGGGGGGGGATAATTCCATACACTTCTTTGCAAACTTTCAAGCCAATTGAGAGAACAGCTCGGGGGAGTACATAGTGGAAGGAAACTACATGACAACGGTACAGTAGCTACAATCTTCCCATCCCACTTAGAAACTTTCCAGTGAACTTGCCTTTCTATCAGCCATCGCACGTTTGACCATTATTGCCTTCTGTTCATCGATGCTCCATTGTCGGCTTCCATCCGGGAATAGACAGAGTACCAACGGGCATGCTGCAAACAGAGCAAACAAAGTACCCTGAGCGGGCCAGCCCATTGGCAACATGCATCTTCCAAAAGATCCACCAGCCTTGGGCTGGAACACTCTACCTCAGACACGGCTGCCAAATTCAGCTGGTTTCCTCCAATGAATATCCACCGGTTTCCTTTCATTCCGCTTCCTAAGGATGCTTAGCTCCATTCACGCTGCCACCCAGACCCAATGAAGCTGGATCCAAGGCTTATTCTGCCTCCGCATCAGACTAAGCCAGCAGACTTCTCTCTTGCA
This sequence comes from Ahaetulla prasina, assembly GCF_028640845.1. Taxonomy (NCBI): domain Eukaryota; kingdom Metazoa; phylum Chordata; class Lepidosauria; order Squamata; family Colubridae; genus Ahaetulla; species Ahaetulla prasina. The sequence continues at coordinate 8,109,764 of NC_080544.1, read as the reverse complement.
CCACGAACACATTCGACAACTTTAAGCACACTGCGGGCTGCATCCACTCTGGGATGTTCCACACCACCCATCTGCACACAGTCACACTCCATCCATTCACAATCACGCCCGGCTTCCATTCATCAATTTCACAGCGTCCATTGTCCAGTTTTGCTAGGTCTGTCTAAACGACATCAGCCAGCATCAGTCCTTGGGGTGAGAGGCTCCATCCCAAAAAGGCCCTCACTCTTTCTACCGTCTCCCTCTCCCAAAGACATCCACCAGCCTCAGTCCGGATCACTGTACCTCAGTAACAGTTGCCAAATTCACTAGCTTCAACGATAAATAGTCCCTGTTTCCTTTCATTCACAAACAAGACCCGCTGGGCCTAGGGCTTATACTGCATGCTGCCCGCATCAGACTAAGGGCGCCAGCTTCTCTGGTTCACGAACACATTCGACAACTCAGGCGCATACACACAAGCACACTGCGGGCTGCATCCACTCTGGGATGTTCCCCACTCAGCCACACTCCATCCATTCACAATCACGCCCTAGGTTCTATTCAGGGTTTTCCACATAGCGTCCATCCTCCATTTTGCTAGGTCTGTCTCAATGACATCAGCCGGCTCAGGGGTGAGATGGCTCCATCCCAAAAATGGCCCTCGTCTTATCTACCGTCTTCCTCTGTGAAAGACATCCACCAGTCTCCTGTGGAACACTGGACCTCAGCAACTCTTACCAAATTCTACTAGCCTCCTCATAAAATACAGAATAATAGAATTCTAGGGACCTCAGTGGTCTTCTAGTCCAACCCCTCGAGCAGGAGACTCTATACTATTTCAAACAACGGTTGTCCTCTCTTTTAAACCTTCAGTGATGGAGCACTCACAACCTCTGAAGGCAAACTATTCCATGGGTTTGTGCTATCATGCCTCCCGATCCTTCTTTTCATCAGACTAGACATAGTCTAATCCTGTAAGCATTCTTCAACGTTTAGCCTCCAAACACTGCCCCCTCAATAATTTTCTTTCTCTTCTCTGCATTTTTCCAGAGTGTCAGCATCTTTTCTGTATTGTGCTGACCGTATTCCAAGTCTGGTCTTACTTTGAAAAGCAGTATTAGAGCTACACCTGATCCTGATTCTATCCATCTATTAATGCATCCTAGGATTGCATTGGCTTTTTCCTGCATCGCACTCTGTTGTCTCATATTTAAGTGATTGGTCACTCGACTCCAAGCTCCCTCTTTGGTTACTGACGTTAAGTCAGGTTTCACCTGATACCCAGTTGCTTTTTCTTACCTAGGTGTAAACCTTTACTTTTATCTGTCAAATTTGCCTGTCAATTTGATGGCGTTCAATTCTCTCATCTACATTGTTTATGAAGATATCGGAGAGCACTGGGCCTAAATGGAACCTTGTACCCACTGCTAAATTCCTCCATCTGGATGTAGTTCTGTTGAGTACTGCATGTTGAGTACAGAGGGCCCTTCCTCTTATTCACTATCTCCATCTCCCAAAGACATCCCCCAGCCTCAGTCCGGATCACGGTACCTCAGCAACCGCTGCCAAATTCCACTGGTTTCCTCCAATCATTTCCACGGTTTCCTTTCATTCCGCCTCCTAAGGACACTTATCTCCATTCGCAGCACCACAAGACCCCAAGCTGGGCCTAGGGCTTATCTGCATGCTGCCCGCATCAGACTGAGCCGGCGCCAGCTTCTCTCGTTCACGAACACATTCACTAACTCAGACGCATACACAAAAGCACACTGCGGGCTGCATCCACTCTGGGATGTTCCACACCCATCCGCACACAGTCACACTCCATCCATTCACAATCATGCACCGGCTTGATTCATCAATTTCTACAGCGTCCATTGCCAGCTTTTGCTAGGTCCGTCTTCCGGACGTCAGCCTGCTTCAGGCCATGGTGGATAGAGGGTACATGCTGCAAATGAGCTGTTCCACTCAGCAAGTCTTCTAGAGAACTTGCCTTTCAATCCCGTCTCTTCTGCTCCACCTTTGGGCTCCTCTGAGTTGACTTTAGTTGCTGAAGAAGTTCCCTTCTGAAGAAACTGGCCGAAGAAACTTTCTGCAAAGAAAGGACATGAATGACGGAGACCTTACCCAGGCTGGATTGGCTAGTGCTGCATGTAAAGTGGGCCTTTAGTTCTGTGAGCTGTCAATGGCCCTGACTGTGGCCAGAACAAACACAATCATGGCATGAAGGGGAACAGATACCGCTCTGTCCATGGAGTTTGGCTTAAGAACCAGGTAAGTCTAGGAACCAGGTTCTGTTTCTCTTTTGCAAAGAGGTTCCATGGCCTCCCTCGGTGGTGTTCGGGGCCGGTATTGGAAAAGGATTCCAAAGACCTTCTGGGAGGGTTTTACCCTGTATCCCTGAGCCTTGGGAGGAGGACTGCCCTTAGAATGAGAAATGGGGGACAAAAAAATAAATAAAGAGCAAGCGATGGAAAAGGGATATACTTGGGCTACAGCTCCCTGGAGGCAAGTTGCTAGCTTTGCTTTGCAAAAACTTCCTCATGAGCCTATGGAGCAGATTCAGAATAGGGCTCGCTTCCTCTGGGGGACCGGTCAAACATCCCCATTTTAGCAGGAATAGCCCCTTCCCCTTCCCCTTCCGAGAAACCCTCTTTCAAAGGTCCACTTAAACTTGTCCTAATCCTGTCCCCAAGAAGAAACCTCAACCTTCGGCAGAGATCGGGATGGGCTGGGGCGCTCAGATGCCACTAAATGGAGGCTAACCTGAAACCTGCAAGACTGTGGCACTGTGGTGCCTGCAGAAATCAGAAATCAGCTATGCAAATGGACAGACTTCTCAAGGACATCGGCCCGATTCAAGCAGCAATAGGGCTTTCCAAAACTTTTCTTTCATTTCAGAGGAAAAAATGGTATCGAGGGGTTAAGCATCGACACCACCTTGCTTACACCTCAACAATCAATCGATGAAATGGCTGTATGCAGGGGGCCAGCTCACGGACTGGGTAAGCTCCATGTCTTTCCATACAACTGGGTTTCTTCTTGCCTATAGACAGGACAGCCTGATTCCTTCCAGGACACAATGGTATCTTCTATAACTCAATGGTGGGGGGGATAATTCCATACACTTCTTTGCAAACTTTCAAGCTGAGAGAACAGCTCGGGGGAGTACAAAGTGGAAGGAAACTACATGACGACGGTACATTCTTCCCATCCCACTTAGAAACTTTCCAGTAAACTTGCCTTTCTATCAGCCATCGCACGTTTGACCATTATTGCCTTCTGTTCATCGATGCTCCATTCCCATCTTCCCTCGTAGAAGAACTTGGTGTGTCAAGAGGCATGCTGCAAAGAAAGCATGGATAGCTGTGGTTACCTGCACATCTGAAATCTGCATGTGCCAAAATTCATTTTTATTTTTGTTTCATTATTTCCCCCCCATGAATATCCACTTTTTTTCTTTCAATACCTATTTATTTATTTATTTATTTATTTATTTATTTATTTATTTATTTATTTATTTTTATTTGTCAAACGCAACAATATATATAAGTATAAGCATGAAATAAACATACGAATTGGATACAGCCAAAGGGAATATTGGGACAGGAACGGTAGGCACGCTGGTGCTCTTATGCACTTCCCTTATAGACCTCTTAGGAATGGGATGAGGTCATCAGTAGATAGTCTTTGGTTAAAGCTTTGGGGATTTTGGTAAGAGACTACAGAATCAGGTAGTGCATTCCAGGCATTAACAACTCTGTTACTATAGTCTTATTTTCTACAATCAAGATTGGAGCGGTTCACTTTAAATTTAAATCTATTGTGTGCTCGTATATTGTTGCGATTGAAGCTGAAGTAGTCTTCAACAGGAAGTACATTGTAGCAGATGATTTTATGAGTTATACTCAGGTCATTCCGAAGGCGGCAGAGTTCTAAGTTTTCTAAATTCAAGATTTCAAGTCTGGTGGCATCAGGTATTTTGTTGTATTCAGAGGAGTGGAGAACTCTTCTTTTAAAGTATTTCTGGACACATTCAATTGTATTGATGTCTGAAATGTGGTATGGGTTAGGGTTAGGGTTTATCCTTCCATGCAACCATACCAGACTAAGCCTACATGACACTTCTCTCTGTCATCACATTTTAGAACTGACATTTACACACACGCACCCTGGAGCCTACCTCTTCTCTGGGATGATCCACACTGCCCATAAGCACTTTGTCGCATTGCATCCATTCCCTGAGTTCAGCTCATGGATTTCTATGCAGTGTCCATCAACCATCTTCAGGTAGGTTTATTTTCCAGACATCAGCCAACTTCAGTCCTCGGGCTCAGAGGGTTTCAAGCTTCAAATGTGCTGTCCTCCTCCTCAAGTTCTCCAGTAAACTTTTCTTTCCAGCAGTCCTTTACAAATCCATCTTTGGTTTATACTATGTCGACCATTTTGGAGTTCCCCTATGAAGAAAGAGGTAGCATTCAAATTCAGTGTCTTGAAAGGAAGCATATTAAATATGGAGGTTGAGCTAGTGGCACATGTGATGGTGAAGTGGACTTTTATGAAGTGGGCTGCGCCAATGACCCGGACTGTGCCTCAAGCAAACACAGTCATGTCACAAAGGGGAGCAGATACAGTGGTGTACATCAGGGGTCTTCAACCTTGGCAACTGTAAGAATTGTGGACTTCAACTGTCAGAATTCCTCAGCCAACTTTGCTAGTTAAGGAATTCTGGGAGTTGAAGTCCACAAGCCTTACAGTTGCCAAGGCTGACCCTGGTGTACATAGGGTTTAACAATAACCTGATAATTCTTTGCACTGGGCTCTGTTTTCCCTTTTCCAAAGATTTTCCACGGCCTCCCAAGACTTTTTATTTAATACAATATAATATAACAACAGAGTTGGAAGGGACCTTGGAGGCCTTCTAGTCCAACCCCCTGCCCAGGCAGGAAACCCTACACCATCTCAGTCAGATGGTTATCCAACATTTTCTTAAAAATTTCCAGTGTTGGAGCATTCACAACTTCTGCAGGCAAGTCATTCCACTTATTAATTGTTCTAACTGTCAGGAAATTTCTCTTTAGTTCTAAGTTGCTTCTTTCCTTGATCAGTTTCCCCCCATTGCTTCTTGTTCTACCCTCAGGTGCTTTGGAGAACAGCCCGACTCTTCTTTGTGGCAGCCCCTGAGATATTGGAACACTGCTATCATGTCTCCCCTAGTCCTTCTTTTTATTAAACTAGACATACCCAGTTTCTGCAACCGTTCTTTATATGTTTTAGCCTCCAGTCCCCTAATCATCTTTGTTGCTCTTCTCTGCACTCTTTCTAGAGTCTCAACATCTTTTTTACATCGTGGCAACCAAAACTGGATGCAATTTAATTTCAGCTATGAAAATGCTTTTGGACAGAGGAGGAGGGATCACTTGACTATGGTCTATCAGCTACAATCTTGCCAATCTTGCATTCTGAAAGTTTCTGACAAACCTGTCTTTGTTCCAGCAGTCACCTTCTTGGCATTGCCCTCGACTCATTGATGCTCAGTTTCTCTGTCCTTTCCTCCTGGAAAAGGTCATTACAATAATAAAAATACTTGATTTTTGTGACTGATGCATACCAAAATAAAAAGGAAGCAAATGAAGAATCCAATATTGTACTATCCTTACAACCTAAGCCTTCAAGTTGAAGTAGGAAAATATTTTCACCCAACATGAAGATAGTAGTTTAGAACCTTTTATAAAATTGAATTCTAACTAACAAACAAACCATTCTGCAAATCTTTGTACTTGCAAAACTTCTATTTCTTCCTTGATACCCATACATTAAAAATATATTTGTAAAGGCATGATATAAATGCATCACATAGATTTTTAGAAATACAATATTAGAAAGAGAATTATGGATTTGTTAAAAAAATCAGAAAATCAAATTCAATAGAATGGTTTTCTTTAGACTTATACATCTCCAATGAATTGTAATATAATATCAATATCATTAAATCTTTCTTTTTAAATCTAAATCAATCATTCAAAAATTCATTAAATCAACGAATGTTCTTTGAACTCATTAACTAACTGTTTTTTCTCAGTTTTTTCTTTCCTCCTTTTCTGGTTGTTCTGCCAAAAAGCCAATTAGAATAATTAAAGAAAAATATTCTCCAACCTGCTTCCAGGACCTTCAATCAAGACCTTTATTGCATTGATCTATTGTTTTTCTCAAAAGAGTTGAGGAGAAAGAAAATGAAAAAACTTTTTTGAAGGAATTTAAAAAATAATTCCTCTGTGCTATTTACTGCTTCCAGTGTTTTCAAGTTCCCTCTGTCCTCTTTCCAAGAGTCTCAACTTGCAATTTAGATTTAAGAAAGACACAAGTGTTTAAAGTTGCCTGAGAGACTTTCATGTCATGGACAAAGACATTGGTGTAATCACTCAATAAAAAAACATCACTGATATGTAACCTTTATCAGAATTCATTGAATCTCCCAAACTTCCTATCTTTGATGTCTTTGCCCTAATACTATAATTCTTCCTTGGATACCCATAAAAACATTAAAAAATACATAAGGTAAAGGCACTTATAGATTATGCAGTACAATCTAAGGGAAACATAGGTATTAGAAAGGGAGAATTATGAATTTTAGTTGTATCATGAGAAATAAATCAAATTCACATAGGATGGAATTTCAAATTGAGCAATTTTAAGAATGGTTTTACTGATTTTTTCTTTTTTCTTCTCCAATTTTTTTTTCAATATTAACATCTTGCTTATAGAATCTGCTTCTTTTTAAAAAATCTTAATATACTCCATTCAGGTAATTCATTAAATCAATTCCTAATCCTCTCTCCTCTTTTAACTCTTTTCTTATTGATATTCTCCTTTTTCCTTTTCTCCCCCCTTTTTTCTAGTTCCTATTCTCCTTTTCTCCAGTATTTTTCTTTCCTCCTTTTTCCTAGTTCCTGTTCTGCCTTTCCCCCCTCAAAAGTCTTAATTGTGAAAGAGCAATTAGAATGAAAAAAGAAAATTGTTCACCACCACTACCCAGGATATCTCCTGTTGCCCATATCACATCCTTCAAGAAGGGAGCTTCATCTATACCTTGTGTTTGTTCTGGGAAGTTGGGGGGAGGTTGCTGGGGAGGGAGAAAACGGGAGAAAAAAGTTTTGTAAAACTTTTTCAATTTAAAAAAAAGAAGAAGGAAGCTTCACCGTTGGAGTACTAGACTTCACTCTGTGTGTAGGGTTGGCTTTCCTTGGGTTGGTGCCCTTCCAAGTGCTCTGGGTTCCCTCTGGGTGTTTCTCTGCATCAGAGGTCTCCAAACTTGACAATTTTAAGATTTGTTGATTTCAACTCCCAGAATTCTAGGAGGTGGGGTCCACAAGTCTTAAAGTTATAAGTTTGAGACTACTCTGCATGGTCAAAGACATGCATGGTGATGAAGTTAACCTCAGTAAATCAAAACCATCCCCTGACTCCTCTGCCGATGACATGCTCCAACCGTCCCATCTCGAGACATTACTCCGACCACTCCTTCTCCAGATGCAGGATTGGCCTGACCTTGACTGACAGGAAGAATCTTATGATGTCTAATGGCAACCCCTCTACTAAATCCCCCCTCCTACTTTCCCACACAGGAGAAAGTGGCAGCACGGAAGCTTCCGGCCTAGAATGGCTTCCAAAGCTGACAGTTAACACCATTGTGACCTACCCCAGTTGAGTGTCACAGCTTAGGTCAAAAAAGAATCTTTTCCGGACAGTGAATGATCAACTTTAAGGCTCCCATTTCTTTTTTTTCCTTTTTTTTTGTTGCTTCTTTTTTTTTTAATAAAAAAGTTTTATTTTTACATTCATATCCACAACTCATCCAATGTACAGTCATATACAATTAGTCGGGCTTGCCTAGTCACCACTCCCTCCTTTTAACTCTCTTCCCTCTTCTACCTTCTTCTACTTTCCAAACCTTCCTCCCCTTCTCTTATCTTCTTTATATTCTTCTCCTCTTCATCTTCCTTCCTCTTCTCCCTCTTCTACCCCTCTTCTCCTCTTTCCTACCTCCTACTCTCTCCTCTTTTCTCCCTCCCGCCATTCTAAAATGGTAGCTGGGCAGACCCCCTACATTAATTATATTTATACATCTTCAATAATCCCTGTACATTAACCATCATTCCATCCTCTACCCTCAACCCCCCAGTTCCCTCCTCCCTTACCCCCCCCGATTTCCCAGAACAAAATGCAGTATCAAAACTAACAATCATAATCCAAAATAAATCTTAAATTATAATCTCTAGTCACTCCACATATAATCACACTCTCAATTCCCTCTCTTCAAAATATATCTAATACAAAATATTTCCTAAATTTACTCATATGCTATTCGATATTTTTTTATCTGATACTTATTTTGAATATAATCAATCCACATTTTCCATTCTAAAATATATTTTTCTTGTGTATAGTCTTTCAAATAAGCAGAAATTTTTGCCATTTCTGCCAGATTTGATACTTTGAGTGTCCATTCTTCAATTGTAGGTAATTCTTCTTTCTTCCAATATTGAGCAATCAAAAGTCTTGCGGCTGTTATTAAGTTCAAAATCAATTTAGTCTCTATAGCTGTACAATCCATAATTATTCCTAGTAGAAAGAACTGTGGAGTAAACTTAATCTTCTTTTTCAGAATGTTCTGCATGATCCACCATACTTTAATCCAAAATGCTTTAACTTTTTTACAAGTCCACCATATATGGTAATAAGTGGCATCTTCACAATCGCATCTCCAACATTTAGCCTGTACATTAGGATACATACATGACAACTTTTTGGGGTCTAAATGCCATCTATAAAACATCTTATAAAAATTTTCTCTCATATTTTGCGCTTGTGTAAATTTAACATTCCTCACCCAAATTCTTTCCCAAGTTTCCAACATTATTGGTTGCTGAAAATTTTGTGCCCACTTAATCATACAATCCTTAACCAATTCAGTCTCTATTTCTACTAATACGTTATACAACCTCTTAATATGCTGTTGACCTTGATCTCTCATTTGTTTTAACAAATTATCCTGTTTGCTTAATACCTATTTTTTGATCTAATTTCCATCTAGCTTGTAATTGTCCATATTGAAACTATGTATAATTTTTCCCTTCTTCCCCCATCTTTTCTCTGGATTTTAATTGTAATTCCCCCTTTTCCATACAAAGGAGTTCTTTATAGGTAACTACCTCCATCTTTTGATATATATTTATATTTTCTATCATGTGTCTCGGGATTGCCCATATTGGAATCTTTCCATCTAATTTATATTGATATTTCCTCCAGACCCTCAATAATGCATTTCTAATTATATTATTTTTAAATATTTTATCAACTTTCTTATCATATAATAAATAGGCGTGCCACCCATATAACAATCCATAACCTTCTATATTCAAAACTCTTTCCTCAATTAAATTAATCCAATCAGTAATTAATGATAAGACAACTGCTTCATAATACAATTTTAAATTAGGCATTTTAAGACACCCCCCCCTTTCCCTTGCGTCCTGCATTATTTTTAATTTTATTCTTGGTTTTTTGCCCATCCATACAAAATTATTAACCCCATTTTGCCATTCCTGTAATTTGATATCGTTCTTAAGTACCGGTATCATTTGAAACAAAAATAGAAACCTGGGCAAAACATTCATTTTTATAGCTGCTATTCTTCCCAGCAAGGTTAGTTGTAACTTCTTCCAATTCTCCATTTCTTTCCATACCTTCTGCCACAATACCTCATAATTATTTTTGTATAATTTGACATTTGAAGCTGTAATATATATTCCTAAATATTTAACCTTTTTAACGATTTCAAAACCCGTAGTTCTTTCTAACTCTTCTTTTTGTTGTACATTCATATTTTTAGTTATCATCTTTGTCTTTTGCTGATTCACCTTAAATCCAGATACTTTACCATACTGACCAATTATTTCTTTTAAACCAATAGCTGAGTATATTGGTTGAGATACAGTAACAACCAAGTCATCTGCAAAAGCTCTTAATCTATAATCTTGATGTTTAATTCTAATTCCCTTTATTCGATCAGAACCACGTGTTTTATTCAAAAGAATTTCTAAAGTTAAAATAAAAAGTAATGGAGACAAGGGGCATCCCTGTCTCGTCCCTTTCCCAATTTTAAAAGTTTCTGTTAACCCACCATTTACTATTATTTGTGCTGTTTGCTTCTGATATATTGCTTTAATTGCATGGATAAAAAATCCCCAAATTGCATTTTTTCTATTACTTTAAACAAAAACTGCCAATCCAATCTGTCAAAGGCTTTTTCAGCGTCCAGAAAAAAGAGTGCCGCTGAGACTTGGTTGTTTTGTTCCAAATATTCAAGTAAATTTACAATTTGCCTCACATTATATCTCATCTGCCTACCCTTAATAAATCCTGATTGATCATTATGAATTATTTGATTCATCACTGGCATTAATCTATTAGCAAGTATCTTGGCAAATATTTTGTAATCAGTATTTAAAAGTGATATAGACCTATAATTCTCTGCTTTGATACCATCTCGATCTTCCTTCGGTATTAAAATAAAGCTGTCCTCCATGAAGAACATCCCCTCCCATTTGAAATTTATTAAATAACTCTCTAAGTGGTTCAACCATCTCATTTTGTAAATTTTTATAATAAACAGCTGTTAAACCATCTGTACCTGGTGCTTTACCGATTTTAAGCTGCTTAATTGCTAACAGAATTTCCTCTGAAGTAATTAATTGATTCAGTTCTTCCCTTTGATTTTCTGTAAGCTCACAAATATCTTGTTGTTGTAAATATCTTTCTATCTCTGTATCATCAATCATATCCCTAGTATATAACTTAGTATAATACTCTAAAAACACTTTTTTAATCAAATTCTTTTGATACACTTCCTTGCCCCATATTCTATTTTATCAATCGTTCGTGATTTCTGTTTTTTCCTTATTAAATAGGCAAGCCATCTTCCTGGCTTGTTAGCATTATTGAACGTATTATGTTTTACATATTGTAAATTAATTGCTACTTGATCTGCCATCAACATGTTAAACTGACCTCTTAATATATTTATTGATTCTTTTATTTTACTATTTCCTGGGCTATTTATCAATAACTGTTCTTTCTTTTTAATTTCCTCTTTCAATTCCTTTTTCTTTTTCTGCAGTTTATTTTTATATTTAATATTCATTTGTATAAGATTTCCTATCATATAAGCCTTACTAGCGTCCCAAATGATCTCTATATGTCTCTTTTTCCATATTCATAATAAAAAATTCTTTCATTTGCTTTTTACATTCATTTACATTTTGTTCATATTTAAACAAATTCTCATTCAACCTCCATGATCTCCTAGCCTCCTTTTCCCAATCAAATTCAATCCAAACCGGACTATGATCAGATAGAGTTCTTGAACAAATCTTCGTCTTCTTCACCCTGGAGTACAAATCATTAGAAATCAAAATAAAATCAATCCTCGAAAATGATTGATGCCTGTCAGAAAAGAAGGTAAAATCCCTCTCTTCTGTATTATGTTCTCTCCAAATATCTCTTAATTCCAAGTCCTCCATCATTTCAAAAAAGGCTTTTGGTAGTTTCGCCCGGCTTGAAATCTTCCTTAAACTTTTTTTGTCTTTTCGAGTATCCAACACACCATTCCAATCACCTATTAATACATATGATTTATAATCCCAAAATACTATTCTTATATGTAAAAACTTGAAAAAAATTTCTTCTTGTTGATTCGGAGCATAAACTCCTATTAATAATGTCTTCTTTCCCTCCAACAAAAGCTCAATAGCAATATATCTTCCTTGCTTATCCACCTGCAGCTCACCTCCTCTTCTTCTCCCGAAGAAGGGGTTTTTCGAACCACTGGACGGCAGATTTAAGCTGTCCTAGCGATTCCACATAATCCAGAGGTTAGCGATCGTAAAGATTGCCGCCATCATCTATGGTACCAAACCGGGAGCCAATCAGGCTCCCATTTCTTATTGACACTGTCAATTCAGACAACCTTCCAAATTCTCTGCTGGACAAAAACACCTTCTAAAGCAGAGGTCTCCAACCTTAATAACTTTAAGGCTTGTGGACTTCAACTCCCAAAGTTCCTCAGCCAGCAAAGCTGAAAAGTTGAAGTCCACAAACCTTAAAGTTACTAAGGTTGGAGACCCCTGTTCTAAAGGCAATTCTCTGCAACTTCCTCTCTTTTCCATCTGAGGGGTCTTTGGAGGGACTTTCCACCCACTGGAGAAGTTTTGTCCTGCTCCTGGAGATTAAAGGAGGTTTCAGGGAATGGGATCTAGAGGAAGGAAAGAGGGCACTTCGGTCTGGACAATGCTTTTACTGACTTAGCTCTTCATGAAGGATCTGCGAGAGATTGCCTCTTGCTTTTGATTCAGCTACCTTGGGGTGGGGGGGACTCACTATCATGTTTGGCATCCTCAATTGAGGACTGAAGCTTCTCTCCAAATCCTGATGTACAGTAGCTGCCTAGGCTTCTCTTAGCAGCTGCTCCAATATATTCTCCTCTAGGATGATGAGGTCCCATGAAACCTCTGCGTGGGCCACTTCCTCTTGTACATGGATCTTAGTATTTCAGCCACTTACCTCCCTTTATTCTGTTCTGCTCCATTCTATTCTTAATGCCATTCCTTAAGCATCTTAGAGCCTGCAGCTTTTAGTTTTGATTTCATTTTGGTGTAATTTAATGCTGTACTATATTGTTGCTTTGCTATATGTGATATATATATATATATATATATATATATATATGCTATAGACTGTGAAACTATATTTCAGTGTTTCCCATGTATCTCCCTTTAATGTCATAGATTACACACATAAAATCTATACTAATTCCTACTATAACATAACAAAGGATCCAGGATACCGTAAGAAATTCCAGAAAGTTACAACAGCTTACCCATATCTTATAATACTCATTGTTGCATTCTCATACTGCTGAGCAAAAAATGGCAACAACTCCCACAACCATATGGTCTGAGAACAAAAGATACATTCACATCTTTACCTGACTCTTTTTTATGAAGGACCTGTTGAGTTATCTCATTGGAACATCTAAATCTAAATTTTCCATTCTTATATGTCAACAGAAAATCTTGAGAGCTCTAATCTTAGTAATTCAGAGCTTCTTACTGTAGCCTAACCCAACCCAGATGGAATTCATATCAAAAGATTATTCTCTTGTTACCTTAACAATCCTATAGAATCAATGACTGCCATTTCAACAACAACAACAACAAAACCCAAGAAAGAGGAATGGTTGAATCAGATTGGATGAATCTTAACACCAAAATTCTATATTCACATCTCCACTGTCTCTTTTATTGTTAAAATGTTGTGTCAGTCAGATTAATTTATAATTAATAAACACATATAATTTATTGATCCATTATTAAATTGTGATGTTCAGAACATACCTATCAGACATATAAGACCTAATTTTGTCAGCAATCCCAGATTCAGGACAATGTGACCCGATGAGCTGGCTCTACTGTAAGGCTCCATTATCAGAATCCCGCAAGTCTGAAAGTATAAAGATTCCACCGTCTCCTTTACAGGCTGAGAAGCAAGAGTGGGTTCCTTCTCAACCACTTTCTCCTCCACTCATTATGCAGACTATGCTTTATCTGACCATTCCTAGATAGCCTTTCTTTGTCTTGTTTCTGTAGATCTTTCTAACATACAGTATAATTCATCTTCTGTCTTTTTGTATATAACTCTAGAAGATGACCAGGCTGAGCCTGAAGGAGGGATCAAATATGTCAGTCTCAAGTCCCTTCATGCCCACAAGAGATCTAATTACAGCCCACCTTGAATTCCATTGACTCTTATCTCCTGCATATTTGCTTTGATTGTTACTATGTCAGATTCTTGGAGAGAACATAAATTTGCAATTAATCTTTATATTCATTTGGATTGCCTGGACTTCCTGACTTTCCTGTGCTTGATAATAACCTTGCTATTATGATATATAAAATAATAGTCCATGAAACCTTTTTAGTGATTGTCTATAAGTTTTAATAAGAAAAGTCCCAGTTTCATTTGAAATGTTATTTCAAAATTATTTGCAGTATCATATGTAATGTACCTAGTTTTGAATGTTTTTTTGCCATATGCTGTGTTTTTCACATTATGCCAGATGCTGTCAGACCTGCCTCAATCTGATCCCTTAGGAAAGAAAGACCCTCAACTCCATTTGGTTGAAGCAAAGGTTCTTTTACTAAAAGATGTAAAGGCAAAAAAATGCTTTTAAAGTAAAAAAGATTGCGCCACAGCTGATCAAAACACACAGCACTGTTCTACTTACCCATGCTTCCTTTTGGCACCTTGCATGCACAGCCAGCGAACTGATAATAAACGGTTCAGATTTCACCCCTGCTCAGAAGGGACTGACTGGGCAAACAGCCTGCCTTCAAGGCTCCCAAAACACTAGGAGGTTGGAGCCACCCTGATCTTTGAAGGATATCATTCAAGAGTAGCTGCTACTACATTAGTAACAGTTCATTCCTACTACCTTTATTTTTAAACAGAGACCTACTTAATTTTACATAGTAAACCTACTATGGTTAAGGTTCAGATATCAATTTCTGGGCCTTATTTCTCCAGCTGTTTTCACAAAACTAGTTATTCTCTTTTCTTTTTTTTCATAATGCAGATATTTTAATATAACTTCCTTTGTTTAGCCATTATTACTTATGCACAGCTATAACTGTAGTTCTTCAGTTCAGCATCCTGAGAAACAAACCTTTGGAGAGTCTGTCTATGCAAGGGACATTGTATTTTTAGTTTTGTAATAGGCCAACTCTGTCCTCTTGTCAGTTTTGTAAAATCCTGTTTGCACAGTGCTTGCCCATCTTCCCATTTCTTAAAACCTAGGGACACTTTCATAAATCAGAATGGCATCAAAAGATGAAAGGTCATATCTCAAGGACATAGGAAATTGTAAAAGGACAAATTCAAGATGTCCAGATTTGCTCTGCCTGAAAAAAAATGCACCGGATATCTGAATAGAAACCTTTGTACTTAAATGGCACAATGCAATTAAAAATAGCCCCTATTCATAGTATAAATGTAATATCTCTACGTTATGTTGCACACCTGCTGATGTTATTTATAGTTTAAACTTAATACTAAGTAGAACTATGTACTAATTCTTTGATTGTGTAATCTTCTGTCATTCGGTTATTTCATCAGCCAATGTTATTAATAAATAATTTGTATCTTTTAAGGTCAAACTCAGCTGAGTTTTCCACAAATGAATCATTTCAAAAAGTGTGGCATTGTATTGCATTATTCCCTATTGTTTGTTCCACAAACAACATTAATTGAAAATCTACATAGTTTAATATTTTAAATATATACAGTGGAGGATTTATTTAACCCCTTGTGATGTAGTGGTTAGAATGCAGTATTGCAGGCTAACTCTGCCCACAGCCTGGAGTTCAATCCTGAAAAGACTCAAAGGTGGCTCAGTCTTCCATCCAACTCAGTAAAATGAGGACCCAGCTTGTTGGGGGTAATTTGCTGACATTGTAAACTGCTTAAATAGTGTTGTAAAAGCACTATGGATCCGTATGTGTTAAAGTGCTATTGTAATTTCTATGATTTGTACAGTTGCCCATTTCACCAAATTACCCTAAGTTCTGGTTTTCTCTGATAATGAAATTGTATATTCTCCTTTTGACATTTATGAATTAAGAAGCCAGTCATAAGCATTGTACTGCAGGGTGACAAAAGATGGGAAAAACTAAGATAAGAGTCAGCACAGACCACAGCTGGATACTGAACTGCGCAAAAAGTTTAGAAGAGACCCTTCCCAGTTTCTCAGACCATAACAGAGACCGGTGGGGGATGTACTTTTAAACTTATAAAATAGAATGAGTTCCTCTGGCCATGTTTCCTATCTGGTCTGCTCCGTAAAGCCATCATCAAACTTGCAAGTCTGAAAATACACTTTTCCCCCCCCCCCTTTTTTTTTATAACTTGAGAAACTAAGGAAGGTCTCTTATGACACTTTTGTCCCACCCAATGTCCAGTTGCGGGCAACACTGTTTCTTAACGATTGACCTCTTGGCCACATCTCCCGAGGTCTTTCCCATTTCCCATGACATTCCCACATGCCTTTGCTTGCTGCCATTCCGCCATGATTATTTTTACAAGTAACCTAATTCAGGGAACATATCCAACGCACCTTTCTCCTCCTCAATGGCCATAGAGATTCTCAGTCTCCCAGGTCATAGTTGTATCACAGGTGCTTTTTAAAAAGACAACTGGCCTGGGTTTTTTCCCCTTCAGGAAGACGATCCTTTGCCTCCCGGACCAAGAAACTTCCTCAGCTGTGATGGTGGGAGGACGGAAGGAGAGGTACCGACAGTTGAGACTGCATGGGGGGGGATGGATGGAAGGTTCTGAGAGGATGATGGGAGGGGGGAGGGGATGGTTATATCTCTTTGCAGTCAGATAGTTGTTAGCACTCTCTCTGGGAGCTGTTGAGGCCACTTGGGGGATTTATCTATGCCCTCAGGATCACCTGAATCAGAGTGCAAATAGGGGTGAAATCCAGCAGGTTCTGACAGGTTCTGGAGAACTGGTAGCAGAAATTTTGAGCAGTTCGGAGAACAAGCAAATACCACCTCTGGCTGGCCCCCGAGTGGGGTGGGAATGGAGATTTTGTAGTATCCTTCCCCTGCCATGGCCACCAAGCCACACCACACCCACCAAGCCACGCCCACAGAACCAGTAGTAAAAAAAATTGGATTTCACAATTGGTGCAAATGGTAGTGAAATCTTCTTAGAATTGCTGGTCTGTGTTGTAGACACCAGATAGTTAGTGTCTTATTCCTCCCCTTCTGGGAGGGTTGTTAAATTCTAACATAGATGGACTCTTTTAGCCCTCTTTCAAACCAATGGTCTTCCCTTTGCAAAGTGTGGAGTTTGCTATCTTCAAAAGAGTGACCTTGGTCTTTCAAATGCCGACGGACTGCTGAATCCTTTCCTGATGGATCTGATCTCCTATGTTGTGCCATGCGCTTGTGAAGTGGTTGTTTCATTTCATCAATGCACAGATCTGCAGAAATCTCACTTCATTGTATTGCATATATCACATTGCTCAGTTTGTGCCTAGGTGTTTTATCCTTGGGGTGGGCAAGCTTCTGCCTTAGTGTTTAAAGTGTACAGGTATGTTGTGTTGTGAAGCTTCTTGGATGGGAAGCAAAACATCTTCTTTTTCTTCTTCAAGGAGAAAAAAAGTCCAGTTGCCTTTTTGAAAAAGCACCTAAGGAGGAAGTCCTCGACTTATGACCACAATCGAGCCCAAAATTTATGTTGCTAAGCAAGACATTTGTTAAGTGAGTTTTTCCCCATTTTATGACTTTTTTTTGCCACCTTTGTGAAATGAATCCTTGCAGTTGTTAAATGAGTAACCCGGTTGTTAAGTGAATCAGGCTTCCCCATAGACTTTGCTTGTCAGAAGATGGCAAAAGGTGTGTTCACATGATCTGGGGACACTGCAACTCTCCTAAATAGGAACCAGTTGTCAAGCAATTGTGTCATCTAATAGATGTGGGTCTGTGCATAATATTTATTTGTTTGTTTGTTTCTTTGCCATGTTTATGGGCTGGTGACCCTTTGAGAGCTGAATGCAACGAAATGTCATTTTAATGTATGCCAATTAGTCTACATCTAAAGTGACAATAAAGTTATTCTAAGCCTAAGCATTCAAATTTTGGTCACATGACCGTAACAATTCAGCAATGGTTCGCAAGTGTGAAAAATGGTCATAAGTCCCTTTTTTCGGTGACGTTGTAAGTTTGAACAGTCACTAAATGAACTGTTGTAAGTCGATGACTACCTGTATTCCTCCCCCACAAAAAAACAACAACCCTGTGAGGTGAGTCAGACTGAGAGGGAGCGACTGGCTCAAAGTCAGCCAGCTGGCTTTTATGGCTAAGGCAGGAATTTGCTCTCTTGTTTTCTAGCCTCAACCACTACATCAAATTGGCTCTACCATCACATCTTATATGTGCTTCCAGTTCTGGCCCAAGATAGGATGGGCCAACCTTGCTGCATTTGGTGGCTCTCTAATGTATTTGAGAGGGATGTGAGAGGGATCTTGGAGTCCTAGTGGACAACCATTTAGATATGAGCCAGCAGTGTGCAGCAGCTGCCAAAAAAGCCAACACAGTTCTGGGTTGCATCAACAGAGGGATAGAATCAAGATCACGTGAAGTGTTAATACCACTTTATAATGCCTTGGTAAGGCCACACTTGGAATATTGCATTCAGTTTTGGTCGCCACGATGTAAAAAACATATTGAGACCCTGGAAAGAGTGCAGAGAAGAGCAACAAAGATAATTAAGGGACTGGAGGCTAAAACATATGAAGAACAGTTGCAGGAACTGGGTATGTCTAGTTTAATGAAAAGAAGGACTAGACATGAAACACTAGAACTAAGGAGAAATTTCCTGACAGTTAGAACAATCAATCAGGAGAGAAGCAACCTAGAACTAAGGAGAAATTTCCTGACAGTTAGAACAATCAATAAGTGGAACAACTTTCCTGCAGAAGTTGTGAATGCTCCAACACTGGAAATTTTTAAGAAAATGTTGGCTAGCCATTTGTCTGAAATGGTGTAGGGTTTCCTGCCTGGGCAGGGGGTTGGACTAGAAGACCTCCAAGGTCCCTTCCAACTCTCTTATTATGTTATGTTATTTGTTTCAATGAGACCCTTGACTGCTGCCCTAAAACATTGCACTAATCCCATCACTGTGTCAGCTTGCCTCCAATCAATGTTTAAGAAAATAAAGACCCAACTCCATCAGTTTGAAGAGATTGGTAATTTTTACTAAACACGTCAGATTGCAAGGAAAGCAAAGCCAGAACTGAAAGTAATTGTAACTGTACAAAAGTATTTCCTCTCTTGAACCCTCCTCCCTCCAAAGTTCAAACAGTCATAGTCCAAAGTCCTTTTCTTCCTTGGCCATGTGTTGTTTCACTTCTGATGTTCTCCCTCTGTCAATCTTCTGGATGGAATGCGAAGCAGGCAACTCCCGTTACATTCACGCGCCAAATCAATTCAAACCTTTTTAAAGAATTTATTTACATTTATATCCCGCCCTTCTCCGAAGACTCAGGGTAGCTTACAGTGTGTAAGGCAATAGTCTCATTCTATTTGTATATTTACAAAGTCAACTTATTGCCCCCCCAACAATCTGGGTCCTCATTTTACCTACCTTATAAAGGATGGAAGGCTGAGTCAACCTTGGGCCTGGTGGGACTAGAACCTGCAGTAATTGCAGGCAGCTGTGTTTTAATAACAGGCTATTTTACAGCCTGAGCCACCACGGCCCCTTTCAAACCTCTGTTTGAAAGACTATCTCCTCCTCCACCTGAAATGTTAATACCACTTTATAATGAAGGCCTTGAGTGACATAGAGACCCTGGAAACAGCAAACGAATTTAGAATAAATCAATTAACAAAGTAATTGAAAAAAAATATTAAGAGCTGCAGAGAAGAGCAACAAAGATAATTAAGGGACTGGAGGCTAAAAGATATGAAGAACAGTTGCAGGAACTGGGTATGTCTAATTTAGTGAAAAGAAGGACTAGACATGAAACACTAGAACTAAGGAGAAATTTCCTGACAGTTAGAACAATCAATCAGGAGAGAAGCAACCTAGAACTAAGGAGAAATTTCCTGACAGTTAGAACAATCAATAAGTGGAACAACTTTCCTGCAGAAGTTGTGAATGCTCCAACACTGGAAATTTTTAAGAAAATGTTGGCTAGCCATTTGTCTGAAATGGTGTAGGGTTTCCTGCCTGGGCAGGGGGTTGGACTAGAAGACCTCCAAGGTCCCTTCCAACTCTCTTATTATGTTATGTTATTTGTTTCAATGAGACCCTTGACTGCTGCCCTAAAACATTGCACTAATCCCATCACTGTGTCAGCTTGCCTCCAATCAATGTTTAAGAAAATAAAGACCCAACTCCATCAGTTTGAAGAGATTGGTAATTTTTACTAAACACGTCAGATTGCAAGGAAAGCAAAGCCAGAACTGAAAGTAATTGTAACTGTACAAAAGTATTTCCTCTCTTGAACCCTCCTCCCTCCAAAGTTCAAACAGTCATAGTCCAAAGTCCTTTTCTTCCTTGGCCATGTGTTGTTTCACTTCTGATGTTCTCCCTCTGTCAATCTTCTGGATGGAATGCGAAGCAGGCAACTCCCGTTACATTCACGCGCCAAATCAATTCAAACCTTTTTAAAGAATTTATTTACATTTATATCCCGCCCTTCTCCGAAGACTCAGGGTAGCTTACAGTGTGTAAGGCAATAGTCTCATTCTATTTGTATATTTACAAAGTCAACTTATTGCCCCCCCAACAATCTGGGTCCTCATTTTACCTACCTTATAAAGGATGGAAGGCTGAGTCAACCTTGGGCCTGGTGGGACTAGAACCTGCAGTAATTGCAGGCAGCTGTGTTTTAATAACAGGCTATTTTACAGCCTGAGCCACCACGGCCCCTTTCAAACCTCTGTTTGAAAGACTATCTCCTCCTCCACCTGAAATGACAGCCTAACCCTGGCAACAGTAAAAACCTCCCCCCTTCCCCATAAATCATGTAAGACATTCAGTAAGAAGAAAACCTTTAAGTAATAAAACAGTAAAACACTCCAATAAGTAAAATACACTTAAAATAAAGTGGAGGGGGACACACTGTGCTTCTCTGCTTTTTTTAATCCCAGGCCAGTAAAGCTAGGATTCGGAGGACCCTGGGGCCTGAGTTTGGTATAGTAAATCGCATCAGGTTGTGCAGAATTGCTGTGTGGCTCCAGGGCTTCAAATATTAAAATATGGATTTCTTCATATTCTGCAGACATGATATATACCACAGCTATGTTGTGCAAAATGTGTGCTCTGAAATAATTCCCAGAGGATCATCTGAAGACATACTTTGCTGAAGCTAAGCAGATGAATACCTACTCAGTGTCTAAACACGAAACTACCTAGGAATACTATATACTTGAGGAATTAGAAAAGCCAAATCTGTAAATTTCTTGTATCTTAGATTTTATTCTCTATCTCTGTGAAAATCAGGGCTGATTTGCACATTCATGGTAGACTTTCATCTGCAAATGAATCATCACAATATTTCTGTAACAGGCTTTTTAATGAAGCCAGCTCATCCATCCATCTATCCATCCAGCCTTCTGTTCAGTCTAAATGTTTAAGTAACCGAGTGATGTGAATGCAAATGTGGAGCTGGTTCTGTGGACAACATATATCTGAAGCATTGTAGAAAATTCATCTAGAAATGGCTCTTGGCTTCCAGATACCTCTAGATGTGTCCAACCTAGATTTTCACTCTCTGAAACCCAAAAATATAAATTGTTTACTTTAGAAGATTATTTTTAAAAATATCTTCTTTTCCTAAACCAATTACAGTAACTGAATATATGCTGTATGTTGCCTCAGCTTTAAATTTTCCTACTTCATGTACAAGCGCTTATGCCAAACCTTCCATGAAGACGTAATAGTGCTAAACAGAAAATTGGCCCACCGACTTTAGTGAAGGACTCAACTACTTATTGATTGTGTACATTGATGAAATTGGGGGGAAATCATTTGAATGGATATAAAAAATCTTATTTACCCCATGCAGACTCCAGTCTCCACTACTAACATTGAATGAGGAATAGACATGTGTGAGCCAGTTTGTAACTGAAATACTCAGGTGGCTCAAGGGGCTGAGCTTCTCGATCAGAAAGGTTGGTGGTTCGAGTCCCCAGTATAGGTCTCTTGTGTTAGCAAGGGGTTGGACTAGAGGACCTCCAAGGTCCCTTCCAGCTCTATTCTATTCTTCTTCTTCTATTCTTAAAAACAATTTCCCCTAGGAGAGGCCCATGAATATATGGTTATTTTCAAGGTCTGTACTTTTGGACAACTCCCTTAATCCACTCAAAGGTCATTAAATCGAACACAGACCCAGGGTGACCTGGTTTATGACCGGCGCAACCTACAACCTATAAGTCCGGGTTCATTCATGGCCAAAAGTTGAAATGACTGCCAGTAAGAGATATTAGGAGGGGACCAGTGCTCAGCCCCCTTCTGGCTTCACTAACTAAGTTGACAAACATCACATGCTTTCCAAATGCGATCAGGGCCCGTGGGAAGATACGTTTGGGATCCAGAGGTTTTTCCTGAAGGCTTTTATTCAATGCTCCATCTGTGTGGATAATAATGAGCATCTTTTTGGAGGACATTAGATCTCCTCCCAGAGGAGTGTTCAGCTGTCTGCATCTGCCCTATTCTAGGCGTTCCTATTTCTGTTGGAAGACGACCAAGCGTGGAGATGTTTCAGACATCATCGATGATTGATGGTTGCTACCATCCTTCTCCAGTGGCACCTGTGGCTCTGTGACCTTCTTGTGGAACCTTCTCCTCTCTCTGAAATTAAATTGTCCTGCCTTTCTCCAGGGCCTGTTTCCACACTCTCCCTGCCAGGTCCTGTTTCCACGACGTTCCTTTGTGGTCCTTCACGATGTAAGAATTCTCTTTATGCTTCCTCACTTTCCCCAAAGACCAGCCAGAAGGGAGGTGCCCAGAGGGTCATTGGTTGCCCCCTCCTCACTTTGGAAGAGCCTTATAGCTCCTGCTGCCTTAAGAAAGTTCAAAACATCCTTAAAGATCCATTTCATCCTGGGGCCACTTTTTTTTGAACCATTACCATCTGGAAGACGGTACAGGACAATAAGAACAAGGACAAATAGGCTGAAAAGTAGCTTCTATACTATACTTAATTCTATTGTAGAGTGCAATGTTAATGCAATATCAGAGGTTTTCAGTTCAATTGCATGCAATGTGAAGGAGGTGTGTTTTTGTTTTATTTTTATAGGGTTTTTAAAAGTATAATATACAGTGAAGACGGCACTTAATTTCATTCTATGAGGTGTCATGACAATAAAGTAAACTATGAAACTATGATTGCTTGGTCTCGGAGATCCTCCTGATGACTTTAGAGAGGAGTTGACTCCTAATAAGACCCGGCTTGATCTGATGGCCACACTGCAGAAAGATTTCTTTTCCATTGAGTCAGCCGCAGCCTGAACCATCGAGGCTTTGCAATCAGCTTGCAGATCCCGGAGACCTGAAAAGCAATCCAGAAAACAAGTGATTTCCAGGATCGACCGGGAGAACTAACCCTGATTAGCGACAGAGTTTCTGGAGAAAAAATCACCGCTTCAAGTGAGGGAACTTTGAAACTCACCGAGGAAAATTTCTTCGATTTGTTTGGAAGTCACCACTTTCATGTATTGCATGCAGCAGCCTAGGCACATCAAAAGAAAACGTTGGTGGGGTTAGCAGAGAGAGCTAAATCAACTGATTCAAGAAAAAAATATGCAATTCACTGGTTTCCACTGGGAACAGTCACTTTGGGACTTACGGGATGGTTACAGGGATCGGGTATGTCACGTGGTCTAATGAAAAGAAGGACTAGGAGTAACCGTTCTTCCTATGTTTTTGTCTCCAGGCCTCACTGGAGGCTTTTAAGAAGAGATTGGACAGCCACTTGTCTGAAATGGTATAGGATCTCCTGCCTGAGCAGGGGGTTGGGCTAGAAGACCTTCAAGGTCCCTTCTAGCTGTGTTCTGATAGATAGATTGATTAGTTGGTTGGTAGTGCTCCATGGCATAGGGCCGGGTTACTTACGGGACCGTCTGCTGCCACCGAATGCCTCCCACCGACCCGTGCGCTCCAGCTGTGCGCTCTCACAGAGAGGGACTCCTCAGGGTGCCGTCGGCTAGGCAGTGCCGACTGGCGACACCCAGGGGAAGGGCCTTTTCTGTGGGGGCTCCCACCCTCTGGAACGAGCTTCCCCCAGGACTTCGTCAACTTCCTGACCTTCGGACCTTCCGCCGCGAGCTTAAGACACATCTATTCATTTGCGCAGGACTGGACTAGGGTTTTAAATTTTTAAATGACTAAATTTTAGCTTGGGTTTTAAATTGGGTTTTACTATTTATATCTTATTTTAAATATTTGGCCTTTATAATAAGTTTTTTAGTTGAATGTTTTTATTCTGTATATTTGTGTGTTTTTATATGGCTGTACACCGCCCTGAGTCCTTAGGGAGATAGGGCGGTATATAAATATGAATAAATAAATAAATAAATAAATAGTGTGGGATGGGCTGATGTGATAGGACAAGGCTGGTTCCATAGGTAGCCCAGCCCTGTAGCATATATACCTAGATATGAAGGCAGGATGGCGCCTGGAGTGGGTTTACTTCCCTGAGGCCTTTCCCTCTCGGGCCTCCTTGGCAAGGGAGGGGGCTCTTTCAGGCCAGGCTTGATCTCCATCTGAGGAGGCCTCGGAGGCATCCTGACAGTAGTCTTCTGGGCCAAATCGGGCAGCACCAGCTCTGGAGGCTGAATCTTCTTCCTGACCTCGGTGGAACTGGGAAGACATCACAATCGGAGGAAAGACCTGCGTGGTTCACTGAGTGGCTGAGGAACTGGATGGGAGTCAGAGAAGAGGACTTCCTGGTTGCCCCACTGACGCAGGTTATTATTATTGATCTGTGGACGGGACTCCTTGCTGTCCTTCTTCAGGTAGGGCAACTTTTTCAGCATACGATCCATCCTGTTCTGAAGATTGAGTGTTGGAACTGGAAGGAGATCCTATCAAGAAAGGAGAAGGTTTGTAACTCCAGGTTGAAAGGAGGGGTCCTTGGTGCTCCCGTCTGTCTGTCTGTCTGTCTACCTATCTATCTACCTATCTATCTATCTATCTATCTATCTATCATCCACTCACCTCCACTCTTCTCTATTCTTATCTCTTCCACTCAGTTCCGATCTGTTCTGCTGTTATCTCCTCCACTCCGCTCTACTCTACTTGTGGCTCCTCTCCTCTTTATTTGTTCCGCTTTATATCCGCCCTTCTCCAAAGACTCAGACTAACACATACCTCCACTGTCCTTTGTATTGGAACAGCTCCAACTTTTGCTCCCTCTGGGGTCTCATTACTCTCGTCATGACCTTCCAAATAATTAGGATGGGATATGGAGGATCCCCTTGATAACCCCCTTGATAGCATTCGTGATATCATGGGGAGGAAAGCTAGGGGTTTCCCATTAGAAAGACACAATCTCCAACTAGGTTGGCATAGGTTTCTATGGGAAGGTAAAAATGAAACACATTCATATTTTCAGAGGCATATAATAAGGAATTCTCTATACAATGTCTGGGTAAAGATTAAAAAACACCACTATTAACACCCAAATTAGCTGACCTCAGTAAAATGGTAAGATACTGAGAAATTTTAGACAAGAAAGGAGAAATTAAAATCAGTGCAAATGTTGAAAACACAAGGAATAAATATAGAATGGTGGCCCTACCTACAAATCAAAAGAAATCTAAAAAGAAATCAAGAACAATTCGGCATATATGAAAAACAATTCAAGTTGGATAAAATTTTATTAGGAACAGAAGGAAAAATGATTAAAAAATTATATAAATTTCTACTAAGATATAAAATGGAGGAGGAAGTTGTAAAAGAAACAATGATTAGTTGGGGAAGAAATTTCAGCCACAGCATAGAATTAGAACAGTGGGACAAACTATGGGAAAGGAGCTACAAACTTACAACAGCAGTTGCCTATAAAGAAAACCTCTATAAAATGTGTTATTATTTGCCACCATTTGCCACCAGTGAGATTGGCCAAGATATATCTCAATTTATCACCTAATTTTTAGAAATGCAACCATAAATCCGGAACATTCTACCACATATGGTGGACGTGTCCCATCACAAGGAAGTATTGACATCAAATTCAAAAATGTCTTATTTAATGAGTACATCATATTGGCACAGCTTAAATGAAAAACCAAATAACATAACATAACATAACATCAGAGTTGGAAGGGACCTTGGAGGCCTTCTAGTCCAACCCCCTGCCCAGGCAGGAAACCCTACACCATCTCAGTCAGATGGTTATCCAACATTTTCTTAAAAATTTCCAGTGTTGGAGCATTCACAACTTCTGAAGGCAAGTCGTTCCACTTATTAATTGTTCTAACTGTCAGGAAATTTCTCCTTAGTTCTAAGTTGCTTCTTTCCTTGATCAGTTTCCACCCATTGCTTCTTGTTCTACCCTCAGGTGCTCTGGAGAACAGCCCAACTCCCACTTCTCTGTGGCAGCCCCTGAGATATTGGAACACTGCTATCATGTCTCCCCTGGTCCTTCTTTTTGTTAAACTAGACATACCCAGTTCCTGCAACCGTTCTTCATATGTTTTATCCTCCAGTCCCTAATCATCTTTGTTGCTCTTCTCTGCACTCTTTCTAGAGTCTCAACATCTTTTTTACATCGTGGCGACCAAAACTGGATGCAATATTCCAAGTGTGGCCTTACCAAGGCATTATAAAGTGGTACTAGCACTTCACGTGATCTTGATTCTATCCCTCTGTTTATGCAGCCCAGAACTGTGTTGGCTTTTTTAACAGCTGCTGCACTGCTGGCTCATACCTAGATGGTTATCCACTTGGACTCCAAGATCCCCCTCACAGGTACTACTAATGAGCAAGGTACCACATATACGGTACTGGTGCATCTTGTTTTTTTGGCCTAAGTGTAGAACCTTACTTTCTTCTCTGTTGAATTTCATCTTGATACATAGCGACCAATGTTCAAGTCTGTCAGGATCTTTCTGTAACTTCAGCCTATCTTCTGGAGTGTTGGCTATTCCTGCCAGCTTGGTGTCATCTGCAAATTTGATGAGTTCCCCATCTATCCCTCGTCCAAGTCATTGATGAAGATGTTGAAGAGTACTGGGCCTAAAACAGAGCCTTGGGGTACTCCACTGCATACTTCCCTCCATGTGGATGTAGTTCCGTTGAGGACTACACGTTGAGTGCGGTTGGTCAGCCAGTTACGAATCCATCTGGTGGTGGTGCTGTCTAACCCACATTTTTCTACTTTATCTAGTAGTAGGTTATGGTCTACTTTATCAAATGCTTTACTGAAGTCCAAGTAAATTATATCAACAGCATTCCTCTGGTCTACTAATTTTGTCATTTTATCAAAGAATGCGATAAGATTAGTCTGGCATGATCTGTTTTTGACAAACCCATGTTGGCTTTTGGTTATTACTTTGTTTGCTTCTAGGTGTTCGGTGATTCGTTGTGATTATCTTTTCCAGAATCTTCCCCGGTATTGAGGTCAGACTGATAGGTCTGTAGTTTCCTGGATCTGTTTTTTTTCCTTTTTTGAAGATGGGAACTACATCAGCTCTTTTCCAGTCCTCTGGCAGCTCCCCTGTGCTCCAGGATCTTTGAAAGATATAGTTCAGTGGTTCTGAGATCACGTCTGCCAGTTCCTTCAGAACCTTGGGGTGTAATCCATCCGGTCCTGGTGATTTGAACTCGTCTAGGGTAGACAGGTGTTCACTTACCATTTTCTTCCCTATTTTAACTTGTGTTTCTAATCTGTTTTTTGTAGTGCTGTTTTTGATAGGTTGGATTGTTTTTTCCTTTTGTGTAAAGACAGATGCAAAATATGAGTTAAGTAGATCTGCTTTCTCCCTGTTGCTTGTCATCTTCTTGCCACTTTCTCCCAGCAATGGGCCAATTGTTTCCTTGACTTTTTCTTGTTTTAACATGTTGGAAGAAGCTTTTTATTATTTTTACTTTTGTCACTAGCCTTTGTTCATTGTGAGCCTTAGCTTTCCTCACTTCATCTTTACAGGCTCGGGCTGTTGCTGATATTCTGCCTTAGTTATTTGCCCCTCTTTCCACTTTTATATTTGTCCTTTTGTCTTTCAATTTGTCAGATAGTTCTTTATGCATCCATGCTGGTTTCTTTTGTGATCTACTATTTTTCTTCTTCATTGGTATTGTGTTAGACTGTGCTTTTATAATCTCACTTTTCAAAATTTCCCAAGCTTCTTGAGTTGTTTTCCCCCTGAGGATTCTCATCCATTGAATCCTTCTCAAGATCTCTCTAAGTTTATTGAAATTAGCTCTCTTAAAGTCCAAGACTCTAGTTTGACTTTGTTCTACTACTTGTATTTGCTTAATGTTGAATTCCAATATTGCGTGGTCACTTGCCCCAAGGTTCCTGTAGCTTCAACACCTTCTATCATTTCATCTCTGTTAGTGAGAATTAAGTCCAATATGGCTGATCCTTGTCGCCTTCTCTATTTTTGGGAAACAAAGTTGTCTGCTAGGTTTGTTAGGAACCTGTTGGATTTTCCACTTGGTGCAGAGTTTGTTTCCCAGTTGATGTCAGGTAGTTAAAATCCCCATTACTACTGTGATGTGCTTCCTACATACCTTAGTTAGCTGACTAGCAAAAGTTCATCTACTTCCTCTGTTTGGTTGGGTGGCCTATAGTATAGACCTATGGCAATATCGTTTTCACCCTTTTATATTGACCCAAATACATTCAAGATGATTTTCATCATTGTTGTGCTCTATTTCTGTAGAGATGTAGTTATTTCTTATATATAGTGCAACTCCACCTCCTCTTTTATTTGGTCTATTTCTTTTAAATAATTTATATCCTCTAGCTGTATGTTCCATTTGTCAGTTTCATCCCACCAAGTTTCCGTAATGGCAACAATATCATATCTACCCTCATTTACTTGGATTTCTAATTCACCCTGTTTATTCCTCATACTCTGTGCATTGGTGTATAGACATTTGAGTCCATTTGGATTGATCTTGTGTTTACTGTCTACATAACCTGTGTTGACTGCCCCTACTTTCATGCCACCTGTTGGTTTAGTGCACATGGTATGGCACTCACTGTTAAATGCTTGGTTTTGCTTGATAGCATGGTTGATGGTCTTACCCATACAGACATCTATGTTACATGCACTGATAACCCTTTTAGTTTTCGATTTCGAAATCTAAATCTTTCCTGCGGTTTCAGTATAATTAAACTAGGAAATAACCCCATTCCCAAATGTCACAGGTCACATTGGCCAATTGGGTTAATTGGGTTCTTCAGGCACTTCTTCCCCAACCTTATCTGTTGCCAGTAGAGATGACCTTGGTTCTCGGGAAAAGATCTTTGTTGTGTCTGGTAAGGCATTCAAAACCTCCTTCCCCCCTTTCCCCTCTGTGTGGCAACTGACAAACAGAAAGATGGCTGTGGCCATGGTCGGTTCAAAGTTGACAATCGGCTCTCTCCTCCCCCCCCCTCCCAGTTTGTAAGGAGTATCTGGAAAACACCAAATGCAGACAGGTTAATTTTCTCTTAGCCACCCCTGCCATCATCTGGCTATTCCTTTGACTTCTGGGAATTTTTCTCATGGAATTTTCTGATCAAACTGTCTGCTCTCACATTAGTGGCTTCTGAAAGGGGATAGCCTTTCCACTGTACTAAATACTGTAACCTCCCCTTGTACAGTCTAAAATCCAGGATTCTTCTTCCTTCATAATGAGTGTCCTCCTGCACTGCGATTGGACCTGGGGCTTCCCGAGCTACTGGCCTTAGCGCCGAACCTATTACTAGTTTCAATAGACTACTGTAGAAAACCAGATGTATTTTCTCCAACAGGCGTAGGAGTTTCAGCCATGACTGGATTAATGATTTTTATGCTGGGAAAAGATCCTATAAACTTAGGACCCAGTTTTCTTCTTGGCAGCTTTAGTTTCAGGTATTTGGTGGAGAGGTAAGCTTTCTCTCCTATGAGAATGGCTTTGGGGGGGGTGTCGCCTTTTGTCTCTCTGCATCTTGGTGGCTTTGGCGAGTGTCTGCTTCACATTCCCCCAGTTAGAACTCAGGCATTGGGATAAAGTCCACCCCTGTGGCCACCTTGAAAGGCATGAAACCCATGCTGATATGTACGGCGTTGTTGTAGGCTACCTCAATGAAAGATGGCACATCAACCCAATTGGTTTATTGGTAATGTACATTAGCACCTCTGTTGTGCCTCACCCGCCCTCCTCTCCTCAGCCGGGCCCCTCCCATCTCCTGCTATCTGAGTCAGAGTCTGATAATGAAGAGGAACGGCCTGGCATGCCTCCAGCCCCCAGCCCTGGCACCATGCCCGGACAGAATGTCAGGAATGAGCAAACAAACCTCCCTTCTACAGCGTGTGAGCACAAAGCCAGCCACGTGCTAGAATTGCCAGCAGCAGATCAGGAGGACAGAAAGCCACAGTGGTCGGATCCCTGCTTCCGGAGAATGGAGAAGCGACGTCAGCAAAAGGAAGGGAGGGGCAGGCCTGGATAAGTGCTGAGTCATGGAGCCACACCCCATGGCCTATATAAAAGACCAGCTTGAATCAAGCATTTTGAGTCAAGCAAAGTCTCATCTAGCTTGCTGAAGTCACACCTTGGATTCCTGCCTGCCCTGAAAACTCTGAAAGGAATTTGGCAAAGCTGCAGAGGCTTCGTGGCCACGCTTGATACAGACTTCCCAGACCCGGCCATCAGAGGGGGAGTGGGACACGACAACCTCAGGTACTGCTCTATCATTGTTGTTAAGGGTAATCTAGTCTCAGAACCAATGTTGTGGACTATTGGGCAGAGTACCCTTTGAGATTACACACGAAAGCGACTGAGACTGATTGTGGACAATAACAGTCAACATACAAACAAACTGGGTTTTGATAATATTTTACTTTTAGGGAAAAAGCAAAATTATAGTCCAAAAACAATCCAGGTCATACACATATAAAGTCAGTCCAGGGATATTTTTCAAATAGAAAAACACAACAAACCAGATCTTCTTTAGTTTCATTCAGGAACAAAGTTCAATACAAAACAGTCAGTAAATATTAAAGAAGCAGTAAATACCCATGATCAAGCAATGATCATACATAGAGCTCAAATATAGAGTTACAGCATATCAGCTGGTAACAATGGTGTAGTGTCCACACAAACCATAATTCAGGCTTTCTTAAGTACATTGGCTACAGAGCTCAGCCAATCAGGATGCATGATGATGCAACAAAGTTTTTTAAAGCTACAAAATACTTTTAGCTTCAAACATACAATGTTGGTTTATATATTTCCTGGACAACCAGTTGGGCAATAAAAATTTCCTAACAATTGTGTTCATCCGTTCTGCCGTCCCATTGGTATTCAGATGGAAAGCTCAGCTAAGCCCCTGGGAAGACCCAATTGACCTTACAAATTCCTTCCAGAATTTGGACCCCCTCATCAGAAATGATCCTCTTTGGGACTCCATGCAGATGATAAATGTGCTTCAGGAACAACCAGTTTATGGGCTGACAGGAGGCCAGAGCAAGCTCAACACCTGTTTGGAAAAAAGGTCAATCTCTGTCCAAATTACGGTGTTTCCTCCACTTTCTGGGAGTTCCACAATAAAGTCCATTGCCATCATCATGATCATGATGGTTCGGCTACTTGTAACAATCCTGGGGATTTCCCAGGTCTTATTTTCATCTCTGCGAATGTCGCACAGCTTTTTCCATAGCTTTCAATATCCTTTTTCATTGGTGGCCACCAAAATTGTCTTTGCACCAGATGTCACGTCTTTAGGAATCCAAAGTGGTCAACTTGCTTGGAGTTGTGGCTTCTTCACAAGACTTGAACTGAAGGTTGTTGGGGACATACAATTTTGGACCTTTTCCTGCCAATGTGTCTTGGAAGATCAGGAGTTTTGTTGGTTTGCAGCTCAGCTCTGAGTTAGTTCCCCCGATTCACTCAATCGCCTCTGAGTCTGTTGCCTCATAATGACTTGTGCTGCTTTCTGAGGGATGGGAATGATGGCATTGACCACCTCTTCACACTTACTCTTGTACTGGGCCATTCAGGACCAGGTATCCACCAGGAAGTTTTTCCCTTCCTGGGTTGTATTTCAGCGTGAAGTCGAATCGGTTAAAATACTGCACCTATCAAACCTGTTTGGGAGAGAGCTTCCGCAGAGTCCTAAAGGCCTCCTGATTTTTGTGATCATACTTCAGACAGCACTTCACTCCCTTCTAGGAAGTGCTGCCAGGTTAATAGTGCCCAATGGATTGCAAAAGCCTCTTTCTCCCACACCACCCACCCTGATTTCTGGAGGTGTAGGTGCATAGTTGAAGGTTCCACTTTTTGTTCTTCTGGAGGACTGCCCCTATGGCTACATCACTGGCACCTTTCTGAATGAATGGCTCCTTGGGTTTTGGATGCTTTAGGACCGGTTCCTCCGGGAATAGCCATTAGAGTTTCTCAAATGCTCCTTGGCACTCCACAGTCCACTCCAGCAACTGGCTAGGTTGCAGTTTGCCCCCCCCCCCCCCCGCCTTTCCCTGTTTTTAGTAATTTGGTGAAGGGAAGGACTGTTTTAAAAAAAGAGCGGATGAACTGCCAGTAGACGTTTGCGAACCCCAAAAAGCTCTGCAGTTGCTTGCAGGTTCAGGAGTGTGGTTTGCCACTCCAGGATGGTTTTGACTTTTCTTGGATCCATTTCTACCCACTCACTTGACACTCAATAGTCTGGGTAGGGTCTTATGGAATTCACATTTGGATAATTTGGCATATAGGTTTGCAGCTAGGAGTTCCTTTAGTACCTGGAGAACCAGTTTGATGTGCTTCTCCATCGTTTTGGTGAAGATGAGAATGTCATCTAAGTACACTATGATCCCCTTGAATAGGTGCTTATGCAGCACTTTGTTTATGAGTTGATGAAGACCACAGGGGTCTCTTGGAGTCTGAATGGCATTACTTTGAATTGGAAGCTTGGTGAAGATCTTCCCTTTTGTTAGATGGGACAGCATGTCTTTCATTAGGAGGAGAGGGTACATGTTTTCCACACACATGCCATTTATCACCCTAAAGTCCACACACAGTCTTATTGTCCCATCTTTTTTCTCTAAATAGCACGGGAGTGGCCACCCAGGATTTTGCCAGTTGGGTGAGGCTAGGTTATTGTCGATGTACTACTTTAGCTCCTTCATTTCCTTTGGGATCATGGAGTACATTTTTGGTTTGGGGAGCTTCAAATCTGGTAGGATCTCAATGGCATAGTCAGGAGAGGGGTGGTGGTAAATCTGGCTTCCCCATTGGCTTTGCTTGTCAGATCGCAAAAAGTGATCGCATGACACTGGGGCACTGCAATCATAAATATGTTCCAGTTGTCTGAATTTTGATTACCTGATCATGGGGATGTGCAAGTTGTAAGTATGAAAAATGGTCATAAATCCATTTCAATGCCGTAATTTTGAACACTCACTAAACAAATGGTTGTAAGTCAAGGACTACCTGTATACGTAGAAGCTTTTTTGTCTCACTTCTATTTTTATTGATATAAAAATGGATTATTGCAAAGAAAGAACTGAGGCGAGATTTAACAGTTCAAATTACTGAAGTATTCTTGGATAGATTTACTCTTTATTACCATAGAGATCAGAAGCTAAAATGGCAGCTTAGACTAGACAGGAAGAATTCCCTCAGCTGGTGGAATGGCTGCTGTTGCAAAAATTGGGCTCTCTTTCAATGGTGTTTTTCATATTTTCAAATATTGGTCATTTGTCAGAGAGCTGGAGGTGCTCTAACACAATATTTCTCAACCACAGGACCTTCAAGATGTCTACCCTTCAAGTCCCAGAATTCTCCAGCCAGCGTGCTGAGTTGGTCCAAAATTGTTCTTACCAAGATTGGATCTTTCACGGAGTAGTGTAGAGCAGGGCTCTCCAACCTTGGCAACTTTAAGCCTGGAGGACTTCAACTCCCAGAATTCCCCAGCCAGATTGGCTGGCTGGGGAATTCTGGGAGTTGAAGTCCTTCAGGCTTAAAGTTGCCAAGGTTGGAGAGCCCTAGAGTAGAGTGTTGAAGTAGATAATCTCTAAGCCACCTTCCAACTTTCAGATTCTATGCTACAATATAGTAACTGTTGGTGATACTTGAACTTGTGCATGAATAATCCAGGTTCAGAAGTCTGGAATTGCCCCCATATTTATTCATGCTGCTTAGTTTATATTTAAACAATTTTTGGCAAACTTTTAAATTCGTTATTTCTCTGAGTTTGTTCGTGATCTGCTTCCTAACTCCTGTTTGTGGATCCCACACTGAAACTAAATGCCGGTATTCCCTGTTTATTGGCAGAACTGCAAACAGCCGGGCTGCTACCATCGCTGGGGTATCTCTTTGGGCTGTGCTCTTCTCCCCTTCTGCTGCTTCAACTGCTGGAGGCCATCCAGGAACCGAGGGTTTTGCGTATGGAGAAAGGAGCGGCCAGGTCCGGCACCACATAGATGGAAAAGCTTACACGACGCCCTTTATAGGGCAGGGGTCTCCAACTTTGGCAACTTGTGGACTTCAACTCCCAGAATCCCTCAGCCAGCAAAGCAGGGGCCTCCAACCTTGGCAACTTGAAGACTTTATTTATTTATTTATTTTGTCATAACAATATATGTAGGTATCATACAGAAAGATTATATAATATATAAACACATATATGAGTAAATATAAGGAGGTATAAGCATATATGTATATAGGAAGAAGAAAAGAAAAACAATAGGACAGGAATGGTAGGCACGTTTGTGCGCTTATGCACGCCCCTTATGGTACTCTTAGGAATGGGGTGAGGTCAATAGTAGAGAGTTTTTGGTTAAAGCATTTAGGATTATGGGAAGAGACCACAGAGTCAGGTAAAGTATTCCAAGCACTGATGATTCTGTTACAGAAGTCATATTTTCTGCAATCTAGATTAAAGCGGTTGACACTAAGTTTAAATCTATTGGTTGCTCTAGTATTATTGCAATTGAAGCTGAAGTAGTCTTTAACAGGAAGGACATTACAATAGATGATTCTGTGAGTTAAACTTAGGTCTTGTCAAAGGCGATGGAGTTCCAAGTTTTCTAAGCCTAGGATTTCAAGTCTGGTGGGATAAGGTATTTTGTTGTTTTCAGAGGAATGGAGAACTCTTCTTGTAAAATATTTCTGGACACGTTCAATTGTATTGATGTCAGAGATGTGGTGAGGGTTCCAAACAGGCGAGCCATATTCTAGAATTGGTCTAGCAAATGTTTTTTATGCTCTGGTTAGTAGTGTGGTGTTTTTGGAAAAGAACTCTTAGAGCTTTCTTTGCTATGTAGTTGCAGTGGGCTTTGGCACCTAGATCATTTGACATGAAAACTCCAAGGTCTTTAACGGGATGGGGGTCATCTGTAAGGTAATGTCCATCTAGTATGTACTTAGTGTTTGGGTTCTTTTTTCCTATATGTAAGACTGAGCATTTGCTGGTTGAGATTTGGAGTTGCCAAGTTTTAGACCAAGCGGTTAGATGATCAAGGTCTTTTTGAATGATAGATGTATTATCAGTGGTGTTAAATAGTTTGACATCGTCAGCAAAGAGAACACAATTACTTGAGATATGGTCACAAAGATCATTAATGTATAGTATGAAGAGTGTTGGTCCAAGGACGCTGCCTTGAGGAACGCCACTCTTGACAGGAACAGGATTATTTATTTTATTTTATTTTATTTTATTTTATTAAATTTTTATACCGCCCTTCTCCCGAAGGACTCAGGGCGGTGTACAGCCAAAGTAAAAACAAAGATATATACAGTTTAAAACAACAATTAAAAAGAGCAAATTTTAAAGGCCGATTATTAAAATTTAAATTAAAAAGTTAAAAAATATTAAAACCCCAATTAAAATACATCACTAAATTATGCCAGTCCCGCTTTAATGAATAAATATGTTTTGAGCTCACGACGGAAGGTCCGAAGATCGGGCACTTGACGCAGACCGGGGGGAAGTTCATTCCAGAGCGTCACTGCCCCCACAGAGAAGGCCCTACTCCTGGGGGCCGCCAGCCGACACTGTTTGGCGGACGGCACCCTGAGGAGACCTCTCTGTGCGAGCGCACGGTCGGTGGGAGGCAAAAGGTAACAGCAGGCGGTCTCGTAAGTACCGGGTCCTAAGCCATGGGCGCTTTAAAGATAGTTACCAAAATCTTGAAGCGCACCGAAGACCACAGGAAGCCAGTGCAAGCTACGGAGCAGCGATGTCACTTGGGAGCCACGAGCGGCTCCCGTTACTACTCGCGCAGCCGCATTCTGGACTAACTGCAGCCTCCGGGTGCACCTCAAGGGCAGCCCCATGTAGAGAGCATTGCAATAATCCAGCCTAGACGTAACCAGAGCGTGAGTGACCGTGCATAAGGCATCCCGATCAAGGAAGGGACGCAACTGGCGAACCAGGCGAACCTGGTAAAAGGCCCTCCTGGCGGCGGCCGCCAGGTGTTCATCAAAAGGCAGCCGTCCGTCCCGGAGGACACCCCAGGTGCGGACCGCCTCCCTTGGGGCCACTAACTCGCCCCAACAGTCAGCTGCGGATGCAGCTGACTGTACCGGGATGCCGGCATCCACAGCCACTCCGTCTTGGAGGGATTGAGCTTGAGTCTGTTTCTCCCCATCCAGACCCGTACAGCTTCCAGGCACCGGGACAGCACTTCGACCGCTTCGTTGGGGTGGTCCGGGGTGGAAAAGTACAGCTGAGTATCATCAGCGTACAGATGGTAACTCACCCCGAAACCACTGATGACCTCACCCAGCGGCTTCATATAGATGTTGAACAGGGTGGGCGAGAGAATCGACCCCTGAGGCACCCCACAAGTGAGGCGCCTCGAGGACGACCTCTGCCCCCCTGTCAACACCGTCTGCGACCGGTGTTAGATAAAGCATTGCCAATTTTGACCACTTGTTGTCTGTTAGACAGAAAAGCAGATATCCATTTGTGAAGGGGTCCTGAGATGCCATAGGATTTTAGTTTTAGGAGAAGTTTATCGTGTACTACTGAGTCAAAAGCTTTGTAGAAGTCTATGTAGATTGCATCTATTGTTTTGCCTTGATCAAGATTTGTAGTCCATATGTTTTTACAGTGGAGAAGTTGTAAGTTACATTATAATTTTTTCCGGAAACCAAATTGTTTATTGGAGAGTAGGTTGTTAGTTTCTAAGTGTGAGGTAATGGATTGGTTGATGATTGATTCCATGACTTTGCAGGTGACGCAGGACAAAGAGATCGGTCTGTAATTTCCGACTAAGCTGGGGTCTCCTTTTTTGAAGATAGGGATGACTGTGGCTAGTGACCAAAGTTTGGGAAGGGAACTGGTAGTGAAAGCTTTATCAAAGATAATGCTTAGGGGTTCTGCTATATTAATGGAAAGTTTTTTTAAGAAGTATGCACATAGTTCATCGGGTCCAATAGATAGCGATGGTTTTAAGTTATGAAGAGCTTTTCAAATGTTATCTTCTGTGAAATCTATATGAGTTAAGTCATTATAATCATTGCTGGTACGTTTGTGGAATGTCGGATGTGTGTTATCGGAGTTAACAAAAACTGAGCCAAAGAAAATGTTGAAGAGGTTTGCTTTAACTGTTTCGTCATTGCATTCTTTGATGTTAGAATGTTTTAGTGGTGGGACGGATCTTGAGTCTTTAAGTTTATTGTTAACAAAATTATAAAAGGCAACAAAATTATAAAAGGCTTGTGGACTTCAACTCCCAGAATCCCTCAGCCAGCAAAGCAGGGGTCTCCAACCTGGGCAACTTGAAGACTTGTGGACTTCAACTCCCAGAATCCCTCAGCCAGCAAAGCACGGGCCTCCAACCTGGGCAACTTGAAGACTTGTGGACTTCAACTCCCAGAGTCCCTCAGCCAGCAAAGCAGGGGTCTCCAACCTGGGCAACTTGAAGACTTGTGGACTTCAACTCCCAGAGTCCCTCAGCCAGCAAAGCAGGGGTCTCCAGCCTTGGTCCCTTTAAGACTTGTGGACTTCAACTCCCAGAATCCCTCAGCCAGCAAAGCAGGGGCCTCCAACCTGGGCAACTTGAAGACTTGTGGACTTCAACTCCCAGAGTCCCTCAGCCAGCAAAGCAGGGTTCTCCAACCTGGGCAACTTGAAGAGTTGTGGACTTCAACTCCCAGAATCCATTAGCCAGCAAAGCAGGGGTCTCCAGCCTTGATCCCTTTAAGACTTGTGGACTTCAACTCCCAGAATCCCTCAGCCAGCAAAGCAGGGGTCTCCAGCCTTGATCCCTTTAAGACTTGTGGACTTCAACTCCCAGAATCCCTCAGCCAGCAAAGCAGGGGTCTCCAGCCTTGATCCCTTTAAGACTTGTGGACTTCAACTCCCAGAATCCCTCAGCCAGCAAAGCTTGGTCCCCAACCTTGGTCCCTTTAAGACTTGTGGACTTCAACTCCCAGAGTCCCTCAGCCAGCAAAGCAGGGGTCTCCAGCCTTGATCCCTTTAAGACTTGTGGACTTCAACTCCCAGAATCCCTCAGCCAGCAAAGCTTGGTCCCCAACCTTGGTCCCTTTAAGACTTGTGGACTTCAACTCCCAGAATCCCTCAGCCAGCAAAGCAGGGGTCTCAACCTTGGTCCCTTTAAGACTTGTGGACTTCAACTCCCAGAATCCTCAGCCAGCAAAGCAGGGGTCTCCAGCCTTGATCCCTTTAAGACTTGTGGACTTCAACTCCCAGAATCCTCAGCCAGCAAAGCTTGGTCCCCAACCTTGGTCCCTTTAAGACTTGTGGACTTCAACTCCCAGAATCCCTCAGCCAGCAAAGCAGGTCCCCAACCTTGGTCCCTTTAAGACTTGTGGACTTCAACTCCCAGAGTCCCTCAGCCAGCAAAGCAGGGGTCTCCAGCCTTGATCCCTTTAAGACTTGTGGACTTCAACTCCCAGAATCCCTCAGCCAGCAAAGCTTGGTCCCCAACCTTGGTCCCTTTAAGACTTGTGGACTTCAACTCCCAGAGTCCCTCAGCCAGCAAAGCAGGGGTCTCCAGCCTTGATCCCTTTAAGACTTGTGGACTTCAACTCCCAGAATCCCTCAGCCAGCAAAGCAGGGGTCTCCAACCTTGGTCCCTTTAAGACTTGTGGACTTCAACTCCCAGAATCCCTCAACCAGCAAAGCTGGCTGAGGAATTCTGGGAGTTGAAGTCCACAAGTCTTCAAGTTGTCCAGGTTGGAGGCCCCTGCTTTAGAACATAGAAAGCCCGCCTCGTCCATCTCGCAGCGCCCGCAGAAGGGGCCCTCCCTCCGCCTGGAGGCCTCCCGCCCCCACCTTTCGCGTTCTGCCTTCGCGTTCTGCGGAATTGTGGGCGCCGTCGGTCGCCGTAAGCGGCGTCTGTTCCGGCGTGCTCTTGGATGACGTGGCGGTCACGGCGGAAGCGGCGGCTCCTTTCCTCAGTGGCGGCGGCGGCGGGATGGCGCTGGCCGGGTTCCTGTGGTGCGTGGCGGCCTTGTTGGTTATGCAGGGCCGGGCCGACGAGCATGACCACACGGTGAGGGGGGCGGCGCGGCGCGGCCGGGGACAAGCGGGCCGGCTCTTTCTCCTTCCCTCCTTCCCTCATCCATCGGCGGCGGGCGTTACAGAGGCCCGGAGCCGGCACGGGTCGACCCAATCGGTCCGCGCGGGACCGGACCGGCGTGCGTGAGGGAAGAAACTCTTCCTCAGATCGTTGAGAGGCGACGCCTCAGTGAGGAGCGGTTCTTTTTCCCAGCTGGGCGGCGGCGGCAGCGGCGGGGCGGCCTTGGCCGGATGTAGTTCTCCCGGGAAGGGTCTTCTTGCCTTGGATCCGGAGAACGGAGCTCGAGTGAGGCGGCCGAGAAAGGCGGCCGCCTTGGTTCAAACCACACCGCGCTTTCCCCCAGATTGTGAGAACTTTAGGAAACAGAATCGTCCCTGTGAATTGTAAAGAAATCGCCCCGCTTTAAAAAAAAAAAAGTAAATTGAGATTACTTTTTAATTAATTAAAAATAATTGGGATTCCCCCCCCCAAAGCAAGGCAGAAACGTTATAAACCAGGGGTCTCCAAGCTTGGCCGTTTTAAGCCTTGGCGGACTTCAACTCCCAGAATCCCCCAGCCAGCAAAGCTGGCTGGGGAATTCTGGGAGTTGAAGTCCGCCAAGGCTTAAAACGGCCAAGCTTGGAGACCCCTGTTAGAATAGAATAGAATAGAATAGTATTTTTATTGGCCAAGTGTGATTGGACACACAAGGAATTTGTCTTGGTGCATATGCTCTCAGTATACATAAAAGAAATAGAAGAGAAGAGAATAGAGAATATATTACAGAATAGAAGAGAATAGAATAGAATAGAATTTATTGGCCAAGTGTGATTGGACACACAAGGAATTTGTCTTGGTGCATATGCTCTCAGTGTACATAAAAGAGATAGGATAGGATAGAGAATATATTAATAGAATAGAATTTTTTATTGGCCAAGTGTGATTGGACACACAAGGAATTTGTCTTGGTGCATATGATCTCAGTGTACATAAAAGAAATGGAATGGAATGGAATAGAGAATATATTACAGAATAGAATAGAACAGAATTTTTTATTGGCCAAGTGTGATTGGACACACAAGGGATTTGTTTTGGTGCATATGCTCTCGGTGTACATAAAAGAAATTAGAATAGAATAGAGTAGAGAATATATTAATAGAATATAATAGAATTTTTTAGAATAGGAGAATATATTACAGAATAGAATAGAATAGAGAATATATTACAGAATAGAATAGAATAGAACAGAATTCTTTATTGGCCAAGTGTGATTGGACACACAAGGAATTTGTTTTGGTGCATATGCTCTCAGTGTACATAAAAGATAAACGCTACAATTCAGAATAAATTCCAATAGGTAAGTCTTGAGAGACAGCGGCTCAAGCTGTTTTAACTTCTATCCTACCAAAAAAAAAAAAAGATTTTTTTTTTGTCGAACCAGGAGAAATCTGATTACTTAAAAAAGTGGGCCCTAGATGTGTTTGCATAGCTTTGGACATTGACTGGTTATGCTTCACGAAGATAGCTGTTCGCTTTGCATTCATTACACAACGATTACAGTTATCCTGATTCAGTGGATCGGGATAAATTTGTAAAGAAATGACACAACTGGTTTGCTTGGTTTGTGCAGAGTATACAACCTGTGTAGTCAGATTGCTGTAATTGTATCGTATGGGCTATAATTGTAATATAAGGTAGCTGCTCGATAAGATGCAAAAACAGCAAAGGGCCAACAAACACACCACCAAGTGGAAAATAAAGATGGAAGGTTGAAAAAAATAGCAAAGCGTACATCTTATTTAAAATCTCAAGAAATTGCAGTATTTAACCTTGGGACTTCCTCTTATTTTTCTAAAGCCTTCCATACAAGCTATTCTTAGAAATAGACAAATAGACAGATTTCTAGATATAGAAAGACAAAGATAGAAACCACTTAAAAGAAAATACAAGTAACGTAGAATATGAAATCCAAGCACTTTAAAACCAAATAATATATAGTTGGTAGAAACCAAACATAATTAGAAAAATAGCTTTTAAAAGTAGCACTTGCAAACTTCTTTGAAAGCAGTAGGAACTTGTATAATGGATAATAGTGATGAATAATACTGATTCCGAGCTTAATGTGATCCAGTTTAGTGTCACTTCAGCAAACTCTCTGTTCTTAAATTATTGATGGGTTGAATAATAAAGCCGCTGCTTTAGACATATTAAACATTATCTGAAAACGTATCCCTCAGTTTTCTGCTGGCAAACTATGAAAATCTGCATCAGTGATTTCAATGATTTCCCAAAGATTTTTAGTGGTGCAATCCAAGCAGTGGTGGGTTCTGTCCGGTACAGTTTCTGTCTATAGAACCGGTAGTAAAATCAGTGGGAGGCTCCACCAACCAGCCCCAACGTCATAAATGACAATCTGCGCATGCGCAGAAGCTCAAACAAAGCACGCGCAGGCAGCCACGTTGCGAACCGGTAGTTAAGGTAAGTAGAACCCACCCCTGAATCCAAAGATGCTCCAGAAGGCAGCAGAAAAAAGGGCATGAAGCATTACCCATTTGCATTACCCACTTCTGCCAACAATAGTTTACATTGTGGCTAGGTTTGCATTATGACTTACTCATACACTTGCCCTTGTAATGCCGCTCAAAAGTCATCTAGTGCTAACACTAAGACAGTGAGTACATAGTATAATCTCTTAATGGCTATTTCCTGGAAAGTTAGTGGTTGTAATATTTCTGCACTACACACCAAGTATTAATAAAAGACTTTGAGAAACTGTCATTATACATATAAAGGCAGAAAAGAAAGGAACATGAAAACCAGAATATTGGACAAATAATGTGTAGAACATTCTTAGACATATTGGACTTACAATTGCACTTATAAGGTGTCCTTGAGAAGAGATTCAGGTAATTGGAGAAGGAAGGAGACATATGATAAAGAGTGACCTAGGCAATTCGTCATCTTCAGGCTTCAGCTTCGTGCTTCTGGGAGCAATGTGTGATCGCAGTTGTTTCTTCCTTTTAACGATCACACATTGATCACACATTGCTGCCAGAAGCACGAAGCTGAAGCCTGAAGATGACGGATGAGACTTCGTCGAAACGTCGAAGACACTTCCAATTTTACGCGGGAGAAAACCCGAATAACCAAAGACCTACATACAAACACCCACGAAAACCTTAGAATATATATATATATATATATATATATATATATATATATAAACAAACCCTATACACAATATAGCAGAAAATAGATGGTATTTAGTTTCTAAAGGTAAAAAATGAGTCCCTTGAAAAAGGCAATAGAAACCCAATTGAGGAATTAGCAGTATCAAGATATGTATTAAAAGTTGTAATAGAAGTGGAAAAATTGTGGATGAGAGGAATTAAGGGGTTGGCTGAAAAGAGAACATTAAACCCCCCAATATTGTACAGGGAAAAGCAACATGCCTTGCAGTATATTTGCATATATGAAGCAAGGGCAAATGTAAGAAATTCAAGATTACTGTATCAGGATGTCTGATGATGTGGATGATAGGATAGATAGGATAGAGGGCAGTCTTAGAATGCTTAGAGACTGAAAATGTCAGAGTGAAAACATCCAGCTGTTGAGATGGAGAAATGTCAAGCAAGTAACAGATACATGTAAGTAGTATATAAAAGCCAAGGGATTGAATGCAAGGGCATTGTGCAGGCAAGAAGAAAAGGATAAACCTGTTACAACAAATGATCAAAACATTCGAACAATGGCAGACAGGGTGGATAAAAATCTTAGGATTTTTTTGAAAAAAAATTGGATTTTTTAAAATTTAAATCGGATTTTTTAAATCAAATTTATTTTCATAAAATGCTTTTGGAGTAAAAATTTATCTAAAGATAGTTTTCTATTTAAAATACATTAATAATTTAGTTTATTCAGCATTCATGGAGCTTAGTTATGTAGCATGAGGCTGTATATTCTGCAATATTGGGACTGTCGGTGAGTCAACAGAGGAGCTGCTGCGGGACAGAGATGACAGTTGCTCTTTAAAAAGCAGCATCTCCATGGTCATGTGATCAAAATTCAGGTGCTTGGCCACCAGCATGTATTTATGATGCAGTGTCCCTGAGTCATAATACCTCTAGTACTATGTACTACGAATGTACATGTATGTACTAGCAGCAGACTTTTCTCAGGTCCTAAAATGGCTCTAATGATCCAACATATACAATGGAAAGTTTTTTGTAATGACTGATGTCTCAACTAACATTATTGAAATGCTGTGAAGTTTGGGCCATTTAAAAAAAAGTAGGCACAGGTATATATTTGATGCATAGTATTAAAAGTCCAGTTATGTGTTTTCTATTTCTAGAAATCCAAAACACATCAGAAGATTGGGATTCTTGATTCAGTTTCCACGTTTTCTGCTCAGTAAAGCATATTGCTTTTTTTCAGTAACATATAATGAAATTGCTATCCTGTACAGTTTCAGGTTTAAACAAGACAGCAAATTAATGTTATAAAATGGCCCATGGCAATAATTATAAGTTATTAATATTCTATGTCTTTGTTTTGGGGATTATATCTTGGCTATATGAATAGCCAAGACCACTCTAAAATGGCCATTATTTTCTTTTCATAATATTAAATCATTTAGCTAGAATCCAGGAGACTATGAATTCTAGTCCCAAATTAGGCACAAAGCCCTGGGCTAGTCATTTTCTCTCATCCCTAGGAAGGTGGCAGTGGCAAACCACTTCGGAAAAAATCTGCCAAGAAAACTGGGACTAGTCAAGGCAGTCACTAGAAGTCAAAAACTGACTTGAAGTCAATGAATGAATGAAGGGCTTACAACATACATTTTTCCATCTCAGAATATTATTAGCAAAAGTTGTCCAAGTGACTTTAGTGCCTACAAAAAGAAGCTTCAGAAGATTGCATGTAGCCCTGCCATTCACTTTGAATGTTATATGTGACTGCAAGCTATATGCTATTGTTAAAACAAATAGTTCTACACTTCAGTTTGTCAAAAAGTGAGAAGAAGATTTGTTTTTTTTCAAGTTGCCAGCTTTGAATTTTGGGAATTGCTGTTCTAGGACATCAGGTTATTTCTGCGTCCACCATTAACTGGTAACAGTTTGACTGGATACAGTACGCACATCTTGCTAACCCCTTGTGTAATTTTCTTAGTTTTAGCTTAATAGTGTTATATGTGAATCTAGTCATTGTGCTTTATAAATAAAAAGATAAATTTAGCTCAATTCTTGATCACATTCAGCAATAGAACTGGCATTATTTTCTTCTGAGCTAATTATTCAGCTTTCCTGCCTTAGTCTATAGCACTGGTATTTCCTGGTGATTTCTCTTATTAGTACTAATCAAATCCAGGCCTATGGGATTTTTTTTTTTAGAATA
This sequence comes from Ahaetulla prasina, assembly GCF_028640845.1. Taxonomy (NCBI): domain Eukaryota; kingdom Metazoa; phylum Chordata; class Lepidosauria; order Squamata; family Colubridae; genus Ahaetulla; species Ahaetulla prasina. The sequence goes on along the minus strand of NC_080544.1, from coordinate 8,065,086 downwards.
GCCAAGATCCATCTAGCTGGATGCCTTGTGGATGCATTGTGCAGATAGCAGCTAATTTTAGTCCTGGCCAACTAAATATGCAGCAAGTAGAAATTGAATACCAGAAAAAATTATGTTTCATTCAATTTTTTTAATATATTACTTTGTATTTATTTATTTAATTAATTAATTAAACTTTTATACCGCCCTTCTCCCGAAGGACTCAGGGCGGTGTACAGCCTACATTAAAACAATTAATATACACACTAAAATAACAATTAAAACCGTCCAATTGACCATATAAAATACCCAATAAAATTACAATTAAAAAATTTAAAATTTAAAATTTAGAATTTAAAAATCAGGCCAGTCCCGCTTGGATAAATAAATAAGTTTTCAGTTCCCGGCGAAAGGTCCGAAGGTCAAACAATTGGCGTAAACCGGGGGGAAGTTCGTTCCAGAGAGTAGGTGCTCCCACAGAGAAGGACCTTCCCCTGGGGGCCGCCAGCCGACACTGCTTGGCGGACGGCACCCTGAGAAGACCCTCTCTGTGAGAGCGCACGGGTCGGTGGGAGGCATGTGGTAACAGTAGGTGGTCCCGTAAGTACCCGGGCCCTAAGCCATGGAGCGCTTTGAAGGTGGTAACCAAAACCTTGAAACGCACCCGGAAGACCACAGGTAGCCAGTGCAGACTGCGCAGGAGTGGTGTTACCCGGGAGCAACGTGGTGCTCCCTCAATCACCCGCGCAGCTGCATTCTGGACTAGCTGAAGTCTCCGAGTGCACTTCAGGGGTAGCCCCATGTAGAGAGCATTGCAGTAATCCAGACGAGAAGTGACGAGAGCATGAGTGACCGTGCATAAGGCATCCCGGTCAAGATTGGACCGCTAAAGCTAGAATAGTAGTATGGGACATAGATAGAACTTAAACTTTAAGGTGATTATTAAACCTAAATAGAGAGAGATCTACAGATAGATCTTACCAACTACCTCGTGCCACAACCACATCAAAGTTTCCACAGGCTTGAAAAAAAATAACCCTGTAATCAAGGTGCACATGCATGACCTTAACTTACTTTCTCTCTAGTCATGTGTTTCTTATTATACTGAGAACACAGTCTCCTATATCTGGCCCCCTTTTCTCTCTCTCCCCTCTTACGGACCAGAGAGATAGCTAAACAAATGGGCCATCTCTGCTGCACCTGGCCCGTTTTTTCCTTACACCCTCAGAGAAGATTGGAGAGGAACAGCATTTCAGAGGGTGGGGAAATGGGGAAAAAGGAAAACTCACAAAATCCTAAGCACAATTACGGTCATATGATTTTCAACTTAGTAACTGTCAGGGTGGATTTGATTCAAATCACTAATAAACAGGTTTGATTTAAATTGACTTGATTTAAATCATCATTTTTAAAGAGCAGCTGTCATCTCTGTCCTGCAGTGGCTCCTCCTCTGACCCTCTGTTGACTCACCGACAGTCCCATTCACTTTAATGGGATGGCTGGTGATGCAGTAGTGACACAACCAGGTGAGGGACGTGACAGGCAGCAGGTGAGCGGATGCCCGCTAACAGGTGCTGCCATGATGCATCTGAAATGACAGATGCTCTTTAATATTATATTTGTAAGCTGCTTAGAAGGTTTCACTTTCGTTTTTACTGCTTGCCCTTCCTCCTCACACTTAGAGCCTGGTGGTACAGATGCATTTCTCTTCAAACAACCATAGAGTTTGTAGTCTGCATAGATTTGCAAAACAATGGGATATAAGGAATATTCCTGAACTTTGTTTTATGATTTATCTCATGGTTACTATGAAATTGTGTGACTGCATCAATGCAGTACATGTTATCTGAGCTGGCAGAGCTTGGATTCATTGAATGAGTTTACCAAAAATGTAAATATTGCAGAATATACAGCCTCATGCTACATAACTAAGCTCCATTTCATGCTGAATAAACTAAATTATGAATGTATCTGAACTAGAAAACTAGATCGATTTTTACTCCAAAAGCATTTTATTAAAATAAATTTGATAAAAATAAAAAGAATCCAATTTAAATTTTTAAAAATCCACTTTGATTTTTATCCACCCTGGTGAGTGTGGCACTTAGCAACTAAGTTAGCGGTCCCAGTTCTGGTTACTAAATGATGACTACCAGTAGCACTTTTGCTTCTCCTGCCAAAATGCAAGTGGTGATCACATTACTCTTTTTTAATGGTATAATTTCTGAGGATGGCATGCAAACCAGGAGTTGCCTGTCAATATTTTAAAGCATTTTTTTTCATATTTCTTTCTGAAAGTTTGTTCCATTCTAAACAATGTGCCTATTGATAATTCTTTATTTTAAAATATGGTTTCTTTTCAGTACCAAGATAAAGAAGAAGTTGTTTTATGGATGAATACTGTAGGACCATATCACAACCGCCAGGAAACTTACAAATACTTCTCTCTCCCTTTTTGTGGTGGATCTAAAAAAAGCATTGATCACTACCATGAAACTCTTGGGGAAGCACTTCAAGGAGTTGAACTAGAGTTCAGCGGTTTGGATATTAAATTTAAAGGTAAAATAACCATAAGTCATAATTGTTGGTGTTTTAAAAATTATTGTATTTGTTTAACCGGAAAACCTTTTTCCAAATAATTTACCGTAAATGTATTAGTTTTAAAAGATACTTGAAAAGTGAAAACAGAAAAATACAAAGACATGCTAATTTATGCTCTTGATTTGCCAGTTTAATTCCTGAAAATGTACTCTTTTGTTATATCTTTCTTACTAGTGGTTCAGGTCAATAAAAACAGAAAAGAAAGAAGCCCATTTTATCTTGTTATTTTCATAATAGCATTTTTCTGAGGCATATATGTATTTACAGTTGACTTGGTTTATAAATTCTTTGAGTCCATGAGAAAAAAAATTGAACTGCAGTTCATCTTTTTCAAGATTATGAATAAGAAGACTTATTCCCAATTGCTGAAAGCTTTTTTTACATCAAGAAATTTTTTTGCTACTTTCTTATTTCTCTAGTTGACATTATCAGCGATACTAACATATATATCTAATATTGTTTCTCATGTTTCTTCAAGATGTCTGGTGATTAGAATGAATTATGCCGTTTGAAAGACTGTTTAACCTTATTGTGAAATAGCTGTGAAAAGCTTATTGTCTACATCTAATGAAGAAGTAAGCCCATAAAATACTGGATGGGATCTTCTGATAGATCAGAGACCTAAGGGCTTTGTGCCACATACTTCACATTACTGCATTCCATTCATGATCTCAGTTAATGTTTTGCCAAAAAAAATATGAATTTTTATAGTGCAGAAAATCAATCTGATCATGGGGATTTATCTTCAGATTGTGTCCTTTGTTCTGTTGTCGTGTAATTAGCTTGTTAAGTATTTCTTTTGCTGGTCTATAAATAATTTCATAAACTGTATTTTATCCAAGTACTCCATAATCTTCTCCAAACTTGGTGTCTGTTTTCCATGTAGTTGTGAACAGGGTTTTAACAAACTGATTTATCATTTCATCAGAAATTGAAACATACCTGTTAACAGTCTTAAATAAATTTAACTTAAATGGGGAGGATTGTTTTAGATTTGGTCAGACTATGATGGTAGGGGATAATGGTTTTTTTTTGCCTACTGTTTATAAAAACATACATTCCCACAGTTGGAAGGGATTTCAGAAGTTAAATTGTCCAACTCCTAGCACAGAAACTGTTAAAGAATTCTAATAGATGGATATTCAGCATCTGTCTGAGGATCTTGAGTGAAGATGAGCATGCCACTTTCCGAGACAGTAAATTCCATATAGGTAGATATCTTCCTGATACCTACACCTTCATAAATTCATTAATGTATGGTCCTATTAGACTTCTCAGCAGTTTTCACGGGAAATGCCTTATGAATTGCTCTTGTGCATTTGTAAAGAAAATGCTTTTTGAATATTAATAAACTTTAGAAGAACATGTTTTATTACACTTGGTATTTTCCTCCAATCCATAGCGAAAGAATTTTTTTATGACAGTTAAATGACAAAGATGTTATATACTAAGGATTTTAATAGTTGAAAGGGCCGCACAAATAAAAAAGTGCCACACAAATAAAAAAGTGACTTGGAGGTGTAGATTTTAATTCAGAAAAATGACTTGGACAATTTTCTTACTTTGTATTTATAAAAGATGTTTTATGATGAAATTCCTGAAAATAGAGAAAGAAATGTTTTGGGATATTATCTAAAAAATGAACATCAAGACCTTTAAAAGTAAAAAGTTTTACAAAGTTGGCTTATTTGATCAAGATTAAAATGATTATAGGGATGTTGTGATACCTGGAACTTTGAGAATTGGTTGTAAGTACTTTCAGCACTGTTATAAGTTTATAGGAGCTTACAACACTGTTTGAAAACCACCTGTAATGAAGTCTTCTAATTGTCTCTACTTTCAACCAAGAATATAATATCTTCGTTTATCTCAAATTGTTTTTTTTTTTATTCTCGCTGTCATTTCTTGCAAACTTACTGACAGCCTTACTAGATAAACTAGACAGGAAACATGACCTGAGCTTATTTTATATTGTAAGATTACATTAACAGAATTTTGCAAGTCTGAAAGTACTTGGGAGGGTCTCTTCTGAACCTTTTGCCACACCCATATTCCTGCATCTGGTTGCTCCGACTTCAGATCTTGTAATATAATCATTGCTGAAGCTATACAGATATGTGGATAATAGGCTATTTTGTTTCTCCAGATGCAGTTCTTTAGTTTTTCATTAGAATCAGTTATTCTGGCACACTTGTTATCTTTACCATATTCCACAGCATGGCATTATATACACAAAGACACTGAATAGTCACTGAAGCAAAGGTAACCCTTATATTTGTTTGGTTACTACATTATCCATTTTATATTTTATTTCTCTTTTTTGAAATTTAAACATTTTGCATTTCTTTCCATGTGTGACTCTTCGGGAAAATCTTCACAAAAATTGCTATTGTGAAAAAGAATGCAGTGGTTGGGTCATGTATTTATGTTATATTAGGCTAGATAGGACTAGCCCAGGGTGTTTATCCCCGGTTCTTTTTTGCTACCTTCAAGCTACTTCTGAAAGCTTGTTTGGATTATTTTTCCTCTTTGAAATCTTGTGGATGTGTTTTTTGCTTTCATTTCCATAGTATCTTGTACTTCTTCCAATAGTTTTATATTTTCTTTTCTGTAAATTAATCCTACCAAATATGTTCCTTACATTGATCTTGTTTTCTGACTGTATGTCTTGCAGATTAAACCTTCCTGGCACACAGCCACTTCTTAATTAGGTGGACATGGGGCACCAGGTGGGGGTTGAATAGGGGAAATTAGCTTAACACTTTACACGGGAATCTTCAGACTCTGCCTGATTTCTCTGCAATCACTTCTCAGTAAAAATTCCTTTTGAAATACCATTTGTTTCAAGAGACCGGCTTTCCCATCAAGCGCATGATTAACCCAGTTACAGAATTAGAATTGCCAAAGTCACTGAGGAGAATTCGCCCCGTTTTCCACTGCAGCTTGTTAAAACCTGAGGTGTTTCCCCGTTAAGACCAACCCCTCCAACTTTACCCTGAACCATTTATGGTGGAAGGGGACAACATAGCATGGAAAGATTTTCCTGGGACCCGGAACGAATGGGTAAATAAATGACAACTTAAGGTCCCTAGATTGCTTAAACCAGGAGTCTCCAACCTGGGCAACTTGAAGACTTGTGGACTTCAACTCCCAGAGTCCCTCAGCCAGCAAAGCAGGGTCTCCAACCTGGGCAACTTGAAGACTTGTGGACTTCAACTCCCAGAGTCCCTCAGCCAGCAAAGCAGGGTCTCCAACCTGGGCAACTTGAAGACTTGTGGACTTCAACTCCCAGAGTTCCTCAGCCAGCTTTGAGTTGAGGTCCACAAGTCTTAAAGGGATGGAGACCCCTGGCTTAAATGGTTCCACAACCAATACCCTGATAAACCAAAATGACCATAACTGTTGTTTTATTTTCCCTGTTTAATATTTTCTTTCCTCTAGGTGTGTGGATCTCCTTTTAGGGGGAAGCATGTCAGGTTCCTACCAGAATGCTGCCATTCTGAAAGGGAGGGGGGATGCTTCTTGGGGTTTGTTTGTTTGTTTGTTTGTTTTGCTGTAATCACATGGACATTAGGGAGGGAGACTGGGCCATCAAGATGGACTGCTTACCTGCCGGTTCCAGTCTGTTAGTCAAGATCGGGGCGGTTATTGGCCTGTTATCACCATCCCGCCTTGGAGTTCTCATAACACCTTTCCGGCATTGTATTGGTTACTGGTGGACGTGGGGCAGTGCGTGGTGTTGAACAGGGGAAATTAGCTTAACACTTTACACGGGAATCTTCAGACTCTGCCTGATTTCTCTGCAATCACTTCTCAGTAAAAATTCCTTTTGAAATACCATTTGTTTCAAGAGACCGGCTTTCCCATCAAGCGCATGATTAACCCAGTTACAGAATTAGAATTGCCAAAGTCACTGAGGAGAATTCGCCCCGTTTTCCACTGCAGCTTGTTAAAACCTGAGGTGTTTCCCCGTTAAGACCAACCCCTCCAACTTTACCCTGAACCATTTATGGTGGAAGGGGACAACATAGCATGGAAAGATTTTCCTGGGACCCGGAACGAATGGGTAAATAAATGACAACTTAAGGTCCCTAGATTGCTTAAACCAGGGGTCTCCAACCTTGATCCCTTTAAGACTTGTGGACTTCAACTCCCAGAGTTCCTCAGCCAGCTTTGAGTTGAGGTCCACAAGTCTTAAAGGGATGGAGACCCCTGGCTTAAATGGTTCCACAACCAATACCCTGATAAACCAAAATGACCATAACTGTTGTTTTATTTTCCCTGTTTTATATTTTCTTTTCTGTAAATTAATCCTACCAAATATGTTCCTTACATTGATCTTGTTTTCTGACTGTATGTCTTGCAGATTAAACCTTCCTGGCACACAGCCACTTCTTAATTAGGTAGACATGGGGCACCAGGTGGGGGTTGAATAGGGGAAATTAGCTTAACACTTTACAAGGGAATCTTCAGACTCTGCCTGACTTCTCTGCAATCACTTCTCAGTAAAAATTCCTTTTGAAATACCATTTGTTTCAAGAGACCGGCTTTCCCATCAAGCACATGATTAACCCAGTTACAGAATTAGAATTGCCAAAGTCACTGAGGAGAATTCGCCCCATTTTCCACTGCAGCTTGTTAAAACCTGAGGTGTTTCCCCGTTAAGACCAACCCCTCCAACTTTACCCTGAACCATTTATGGTGGAAGGGGACAACATAGCATGGAAAGATTTTCCTGGGACCCGGAACGAATGGGTAAATAAATGACAACTTAAGGTCCCTAGATTGCTTAAACCAGGGGTCTCCAACCTTGATCCCTTTAAGACTTGTGGACTTCAACTCCCAGAATCCCTCAGCCAGCAAAGCAGGGTCTCCAACCTTGGTCCCTTTAAGACTTGTGGACTTCAACTCCCAGAGTCCCTCAGCCAGCAAAGCAGGGTCTCCAACCTGGGCAACTTGAAGACTTGTGGACTTCAACTCCCAGAATCCTCAGCCAGCAAAGCTTGGTCCCCAACCTTGGTCCCTTTAAGACTTGTGGACTTCAACTCCCAGAATCCTCAGCCAGCAAAGCAGGGGTCTCCAGCCTTGATCCCTTTAAGACTTGTGGACTTCAACTCCCAGAATCCTCAGCCAGCAATCTGAGCTCGTGCCATGGCCGGCGTGGAGGGTGTGGTGGTGGTAAACGGCCAGGAGAAAGCTTTCGCTTTTCGAGAGGTCCTCTTGGAAGGCTGCCTTGGAAAGGGAAAGTGGGAGGGGCAGAGATTTCTCCCTCAAAGGTCCCCTTGGAAGGCTGGGTTGGAAAGGGAAAGTGGGGAGGGGGCAGAGATTTCTTCCTCGGGTCCTTCTAGAGTCCTTGAGAAACTGATATCATACAAGGTTAATAAATTATACTCCTCCTCCTCATTGATGAGTTTTTCATCCTGAAATTGATTGAAACAGTGTACCATCATATGCTGCCATAGTATAGTGTTAACAACATCTGTAAAGATGATATATGAGCATGACACTAAGTTTTTTCTATATTTCCCCCTTTATTGAAAAACTTCCATCATGCTTCTTTCTGAAAACAAAGGTCATTATAATATACCTCATTATATATTTGATTTGATGATATTTCAGTTAATAAATACCATTTAAGGTGTTAAGCTTCTTTTCTTTTTCAGCAGCAAAGTGAATTACAACTTTAAAGAACTTTATTACTTTATATTCATTTATTTTAAGTATAGATTTTAGATTTTTAAACAAATATGTTTAGAGCTTTTATATCTTTCAAGTTATTCAAATTATCCCCTCAGCAGGTATATAATGGCATCCAATTCCAATATCATGTTGGGGCTTTTGAGCAAGGGAGGAGGAACGTGAGCACCGCGCTGGCATTCCGGGATTTCCCTTTGTTTAGAGCTGGGAATCCTCCTTCCCCCTTTTGCACTCCCTCCCTCCCTCCCTCCCTCTCTCTCTCTCTCTCTCTCTCTCTCTCACACACACACACACACACACACACACAGACTTCTAAAGTCGATTGGCACAATGAAAGGCAAAGACCACAATTGTTTTAAGAAAGAAGCTTTAGCAGGGAGGGGGGATGGGAGGGTGTTTTAAGTTTTGGCAAACAGCCAGGCCAACTGTATTGGAGAAGGTCACACAACTGGCCTTAACATTTTAGCTGCTGTCTTTTTCCTCACACTTGGGTTTAATGATATTAGAGACCCTTATTGCCCTGCCAAAAAAAAAAAAAAGAGCCACCCCAACGTCTATGAAAATTAACCTTCTCTGCCAAGAGACACTGTGCAGGGTATTTTCACTATTGGTGTGCATACAGGCTTAGATTTGTGCTGGGTTCTTAGTGCTTAGAGCACTGACCTTCAGAGGCACCCTGGTCCCTTGGAAGCTAAAGGAGGACTCATTTTCATGCTTGCAGTTGTATTGTCAATTTCTGTGAGACAATGTTGTTGAAGTAACTCACTCACTCATTCATTCATTCATTCATTCATTCCTTGTGTGTCCAATCACACTTAGCCAATAAAAATTCTATTCTATTCTATTCTATTCATTCATTCATTCATTCATTTTATTTTGTCAAATACATATTAAATAATTATATAAATATAAGCATGAATTGAATACATAAAAGGAATACAACTAAAGGGAACATTAGGACAGGGACGGTAGGCACGCTGGTGCTCTTATGCACGCCCCTTACAGACCTCTTAGGAATGGGGTGAGGTCAATACTAGATAGTCTTTGGTTAAGGCTTTGGGGATTTTGGGAAGAGACCACAGAGTCAGGTAGCACATTCCAGGCATTAACAACTCTGTTACTGAAGTCACATTTTCTGCAATCTAGATTGGAGAGGTTCACTTTTAAGTTTGAATCTATTGTGTTCTCGTGTATTGTTGTGGTTGAAGCTGAAGTAGTCATTGATAGGAAGTACATTGTAGCAGATAATTTTATGAGCTATGCTCAGGTCATACCAAAGGCGGTGTAGTTCTAAATTTTCTAAAGCTGGGAATCCTCCTTCCCCCTTTTGCACTTTTATTGTTTTTCGTTCAAATAAATATTCATGTTATTTTACTTGGCTCTATCTTTATTTTTTACATTGACCAGTAGCTGCCTCATTTCCCACCCTCGGCTTATACTTGAGTCAATAGTTTTTCCCAGTTTTTGTGGTAAAAATAGGTGCCTCGGCTTATATTCGGATCGGCTTATACTCGAGTATATACGGTACTTTATTTATATCTGCTATTTAAGCAGGCCAAATTGGTTGCATATAGAGGTAAAAGTTTATAAATTTTGGACCTGCTTCGCAAGGGGTGTCTGTGGAAATTAACATTGTTCTGATATCAGTTCAACAAGGGGGGAGAATATATGTGTTTTTGTCTTTCATTTTTAATGCACATTTTTTCTTTTTTAATGTTTTGTCTATCTTGGTTTTGTTTTTTATAAAAAATGTTTTTCCTTTTTTTTGTAATACCATTTGTTTCAAGAGACCGGCTTTCCCATCAAGCACATGATTAACCCAGTTACAGAATTAGAATTGCCAAAGTCACTGAGGAGAATTCGCCCCATTTTCCACTGCAGCTTGTTAAAACCTGAGGTGTTTCCCCGTTAAGACCAACCCCTCCAACTTTACCCTGAACCATTTATGGTGGAAGGGGACAACATAGCATGGAAAGATTTTCCTGGGACCCGGAACGAATGGGTAAATAAATGACAACTTAAGGTCCCTAGATTGCTTAAACCAGGGGTCTCCAACCTTGATCCCTTTAAGACTTGTGGACTTCAACTCCCAGAGTTCCTCAGCCAGCTTTGAGTTGAGGTCCACAAGTCTTAAAGGGATGGAGACCCCTGGCTTAAATGGTTCCACAACCAATACCCTGATAAACCAAAATGACCATAACTGTTGTTTTATTTTCCCTGTTTAATATTTTCTTTCCTCTAGGTGTGTGGATCTCCTTTTAGGGGGAAGCATTTATTTATTTATTTATTTATTTGATTTCTATACCGCCCTTCTCCCGAAGGACTCAGGGCGGTGTACAGGCATGTCAGGTTCCTACCAGAATGCTGCCATTCTGAAAGGGAGGGGGGATGCTTCTTGGGGTTTGTTTGTTTGTTTGTTTTGCTGTAATCACATGGACATTAGGGAGGGAGACTGGGCCATCAGGATGGACTGCTTACCTGCCGGTTCCAGTCTGTTAGTCAAGATCGGGGCGGTTATTGGCCTGTTATCACCATCCCGCCTTGGAGTTCTCATAACACCTTTCCGGCATTGAATTGGTTACTGGTGGACGTGGGGCAGTGCGTGGTGTTGAACAGGGGAAATTAGCTTAACACTGCGCGGGAATCTTCAGACTCCACCTGACTTCTCTGCAATCACTTCAGTGGTGAAATTCAGCCGGCTCTATCTGGATTGCGTGATCCGGTAGCGCTGGCTCCACCCACCCGCCCAGACATCGTTATGTCCCATTTTTGACCAACTGCGCATGCGCAGAAGGCTCTGCACAAGTGTGGAGGAGGTGTGTGAGAGTGCTCACATTTGCAAACCAGTAGCGAAGGTAGGGACGCAATGGCTTAGTGGCTAAGATGCTGAGCTTGTTGATCAAAAGGTCGACAGTTCAGCGGTTCGAATCCCTAGTGCCGCATATTGGGGTGAGCTCTCGTTACTTGTCCCAGCTTCTGCCAACCTAGCAGTTCGAAACCACGTCAAAAATCCAAGTAGAAAAATAGGGACCACCTTTGGTGGGAAGGTAACGGCATTCTGTGCACTTTTGGCGTTTAATCATGCCAGGCACATGACCACAGAAACATCTTCGGACAGCGCTGGCTCTTCGCCTTTGAAATGGAGATGAGCACTGCCCCCTAGAGTCAGGAGCGACTAGCACGTATGTGCGAGGGGAACCTTTACCTTTACTTTAGCGAAGGTAAGTGAATACCACCCCTGAATTACTTCTCTCAGTAAAACTTCCTTTTGAAATATCATTTGTTTCAAGAGTCTTGCTTTTCTGAGAAGATAGCTGAGGCAGGTTCTTACATTCAAGTTTTAAGCATGTCTGGATTTTAACTGCATGGTTTCAATTTTTTTCTTTTAAAAGTTAATCGGCTGGTTGAAAGCTGATTTATTTTAACCCCTCTCTTGTTTTTTAATAATGTAATGTTTTTTCACTGTTTAACTCCGCTATTCCAATTTACTTTAGCTTTCCCCATATGAAAGTTGACAGTGTTTTTCTGAGTAATGAAAGTGACCTGTTTGGATTTTCATTTGTATCAGATTTTCACTTGGGGATTTCACATTTTCTTAACTTTTAAAAAGCTCTGGTCTTAATTTTTTAATGCTTCATGAAATTTTTCTTTGTTTTCCATCCTTCTTTATTGTGGAAAATATTGTCTCAACTTCTCTGTGACTAGTTTATTACATCATATTTAACCTCCCTCCTTTTGAAAGGAAATGTATATAAATACATAAAATCTGGGTGTGAATTCCAAGGACTATATTAAAAATGCAAACAATATGCCAATTTAAAGATAAAGCTCTCTTGGAGGTCTTTGAAAAAAGTATGCTTTTTTATCCTAAAAGCTCAAATGGAAAACTGGTAAAAGATTGATAAAATAACAAATCAATCTAAAGAAGATATCTCAGACAGAACCAAACTCACAACTGGATGGATTAGAATCTAAATTGCTATTGGCAGATTTAAAGGAAAAGGAATTTGGTTTGGAAAGTGCAGGCTTGTTGGAGAGAAGGCTGATGGGAATATGGATTCTACAATTTGGGGTTAACAGAATCAGTGGATAAGAAGATTGATGGTGATTATGGAATGGACTTATTATATCTAACTGGAAAACAACTTGGCCTATACTGGGAAAATTGATTTACAACAGAGGTTTATCATTTCAGGGAATAAGACACAATTGTTGGGAAAGTTTTCAACAAAAATTTTGAGAGGTTCTATTATTAAGAATCAAACTAGGGTATTTCATCTCAGATGGATCAGAGATCATGAATGTAGTGATTTATGGTAAATAAGCTGTTGTAGATTTTCTACCAGAAAAATATAATAGATTGTTAACAGAGGGCTTTGAAGTTTTAACTTTGCTGTTGGTTTACCTGTTAACTACTTTATTTATATCTGCTATTTAAGCAGGCCAAATTGGTTGCATATAGAGGTAAAAGTTTATAAATTTTGGACCTGCTTCGCAAGGGGTGTCTGTGGAAATTAACATTGTTCTGATATCAGTTCAACAAGGGGGGAGAATATATGTGTTTTTGTCTTTCATTTTTAATGCACATTTTTTCTTTTTTAATGTTTTGTCTATCTTGGTTTTGTTTTTTATAAAAAATGTTTTTCCTTTTTTTTGTATTTTACCTTAATTTTCTGAATAAAATAAAAATTTATTCCAAAAAAGGATTGGATCAGTTTTTTAAAATAAAGAATAAAATATAGTTTACAACTTCTCAGTGGCTGGATTTATACATTCTGACAAACAAGTATAAGACGTCTGCATGGCTCCGTCTCCAGATACTTCTGTATCCAGGCCATTGTCTCAGAATTCTGTGCTTGATGTTTTTTCTCTGCAGATAGCTTGAATTATTGAATATTTGTTGTTCATGATTTGGGTGGGATTTGTGGACAGACTTCTATCTTATAGTAATATTAGCAGTTACGGATTAGTATAGAGGAGCCAGCAATATCCTGAACCACCATCCAACTGCCTTTTCAACAGCTCCCAGCCTTATTGAACTATTTTCAAACTTTTACTTTCTTTTGTTGGTTTCTTACTCTACATCAAATTTTATTCTATTGTATTGTTTTTTAAGAGAGTTATCAGACAAATGTACAGTTATGACCTTTTCAGAATTTCTTTTTAACGTTCTCTTACATTAGAAATAATAAAAAGGTAGATTAATAGGTCTGATAATCATTTATAATTCTATCAGACCTATTAATTTTAAGTGAAGTTATAAGGCCGGAATGCAGTCTTATAGAAAGGACTGCGCTAGAGACTCACTTTACTGAATTTCACTTGAGCATATTCACGTAGAAATGGCGATAGTATTCTTTGTTCCCTCCAGTACAGAAGTGTCAAACTCATGTCATCACGGCCGTGTCACATGACATATCAGGACTTCTCCCCCCCTTTCACTAAACTGGGCATGGGCGTGGCCAGCACGTGACGCATCCTCCCGCGGGCTGGGAGTTTCACAGCCCTGCTCTAGTACTGTCAATTTTAGAACATTAATGTGAAGTAGAGAGAAAGCTTTATAGTAGTTTAAGTATATCAGACCAAATAAGTAATCCCTCATAGAAAAAGAATGTGATCTTTTTGGAGAGCTCTGTCTAAAGCAGTGTTTCTCAATTTTATCAGCTTTAAGATGGGTAGACTTCAGATCCTAAAATTCTCCAGTTTTCCCCTGCTGGCTAGGGAATTCTGGGAGTTGAAGTCCCAGACATTTAGGAGCTGCATCTTCCATGAAAATCAATGCAGCTAAAAACTCCCAAAATATTTAGTTTAAGGAATTAAGTCAATAAATGCAGACTCTTGCTGGAAGACGATCCCAAATGCAAGTTGTATGGATTCCAACAGAGGGCCTGAAATAAGCCTCTTAAGAATGGATAGTATGTTTTTGGTTGGATTTAACTGAACATAGGCTCACACTGGTAAATCATAGCATTTGGCAAATTGTTTCCCCCCCCCAAAATCCTAACTATACAATTTTTCCACATAATTAGAATGTACACTTCTGTTGTCCCTTTCAAATTAGATTACTTAAATTCTGTGTGTATTGGAAATAAATGTTTGGCATGAATATAGCATAAGAGTCAGCTATTGGTAGATTGCTCTGAAGAATCAGATTGGTATATGTGTACTGATTCATTAGTAAAATTTATTTTGATTATATTGATGTAACAGTCTAAATGCACTATTAACACGTTGTTTTACTTTTTACAGATGATGTGATGCAGACCACCTACTGTGAAATAGATTTAGATAAACAAATAAGAGATGCATTTGTTTATGCTATCAAAAATCACTATTGGTATCAGATGTACATTGATGACTTGCCAATATGGGGTAAGAAATATATGCCTACGATGTGCAGAACTACAGTCTTTCTATTGAAAACAACTATGTTTATTCCAAACCATAGTTTAATGATATTTGACTGAGTTTACATAAATGTCATAATTGTGAATTGGATTTAAATCAAGTTGGTTTAAATAAGGCTTGATTTAAATCAACTCAATTTAAATCATAATTTTTAAAGAGCAACTGTCCTCTCTCTCCCCCAGCAGCTCCTCCTTCTCTGACCCTCTGTTGACTCACCGACAGTCCCATTAATTAATGGGATGGCTGGTGATGCGGCAGTGACGCAACAAGGTGAGGGACGTGGCAGGTGGCAGGTGGGTGGATGCCTGCTAACAGGCGCTGCCATGATGGATCTGAAATGACAGGTGCTCTTTAAATGTAAGGACTCATTCTTGCTGGTGGTTAGAATCTTTAATATTATTTGCAAACAAAATGAAGATTCCCTCTTTAGACTAATCTGTCAGGTTAGTAAAGCAACGATATCAGAACCGATTTTAAGTTAATCGGTTAATCACATAGTTGGAGAACTCATTCTTTTATTTAATTGAAACAATAATACTATATTACATATTCTTGTATTTGCTTAAACATCAGTGTTTAGTAACTGAAGTGCATAAACAAAATATCTTTGAAAAAATAAACAAAATTTAAACTGAATATATCAGCTGGGTTCACATAAAAAAAACAACTTCAAACACGATCTTCTGCAGCTCATTCATTTTCATCTTCGTTCTCTTGTTTGTTCATGATCTGGAAAAGAAAAACAAGCTTTCCTGCTTTATCTGGCCTGAGATGATTTCTCAGTTTAGAGTGAACAAGTCCAAAGGAAGAGAATATTCTTTCAAAGAAGATGCCACTGCAGTTAAAAGTGAAATCATTACTTCAACACTGTCTGAATCCAAGTGCTTAAGTGACTTCTACCAGTTCACTGGTGAAATTTTCTTTAAAACCTCATCAGCAAACATATTTCTTGAATGTTTCCCTCTCAGCTTATTATAGTTGGCACTAGATGATTGCTGGATACCCATGTCATGGCTAATTCCTCTTCTTCAGCACTTAAAGTTTGACCCTGGTACTGGATATTGACAATGTTGTGAGAAAATGAGTTGGAGTCAGTGCTCGTCCCATTCACTTTTTTAAATCTTGTAATTTCTGCTTGTCAGTGTGTAGTTCTGTTTTTAAGTGCTCACTCAGTTCCTTCCAAATTTCAACAGCATCGGACATAGAACAACTATTTTTCTGGATTTTGCTTAAAGCTTCAATAGAGGTTTCAAGATGTTCAGCATATGTTCAACATTTCTCTTAAGCCCAGTGTTGAGGGTTTTGGCTGTTTATTACACACTTGGAGAAGGCTATATGGAGAATGAAGTTGGCTTTCTTCTCAGCTTCAGTCTGAACTGAAGTTACTCCATTTACCAAAAAGGGTAGCAGGGTGGACAATAGTGTTGAGTCAGGGACAACCACAAGGTACAGTGCGTGCTAGGTGGATACAAAAGCAGTCACCAACAGAAGATATTTAAGTGTACAGCACTTACTGTTTGCTTTAAAAGCTATAGCTTTGTGTAGTCATCCGATACATGAATTATAGATTTTCTTAATTTACAGGAAGCCTGATTTACAGCTAAATAGAATGGAAGAATAGAATAGACAATAGAATAGAATTTTATTGGCCAAGTGTGATTGGACACACAAGGGATTTGTCTTGGTGAATATGCTCTCAGTGTGCATAAAAGAAATAGAATAGAATAGAATAGAATAGAATAGAATAGAATAGAATAGAATAGAATAGAATTTTTTATTGGCCGAGTGTGATTGGACACACAAGGAATTTGTCTTGGTGCATGTGCTCTCAGTGTACATAAAAGAAATAGAATAGAATAGAATAGAATAGAATAGAATAGAATAGAATAGAATAGAATAGAATAGAATTTTTTATTGGCCAAGTGTGATTGGACACACAAGGAATTTGTCTCTGGTGCAGATGCTCTCAGTGTACATAAAAGAAAAGATACCTTCATCAAGGTACAACACTTACAACACAATTGATGGTCAATATATCAATATAAATCATAAGGATTGCCAGCAACAAAGTTACAGTCATAAGTGGAAAGTGAAAATATTCCTGATGTAACTATTAACCCTTTAATGAATTCTTTAATTCTTGTATGTTTTAATATTTGGATAGAAAAAGGATGGATCTTATATTTCCAGGTTTTCATTTATAACTAAGTTTATTTATATTTTAATCAATATGTTAAGAAGAACCTATATAGTAGAATGTCAGAAGCCCAAGCTTAAGAGGCTGCGTTGAATTTGAACTGCATGGAGAAGTAGTTGGTATTTTGCAGAGTTCATTGTTGCTCCCCTTGACCAGTTTAAGGAAATTACACTGTAACATAGACTATAAATTGCAAAATTAAAATGCAGAATTTATATTATTATGGATTAATGTTTTATTTATGAAATGTGAACTCTTCCTTCAGAATCAGAAATCTATGAGATTTTCTGAAATCGGTATTCACTCTCCTCTTTAGCAAGGCTGGTATGAAGACTACTATTAATCAGTGGTTAATTAGTGCAGGAAAATTAATTCCTTTTCCCCACTTTCTCCCTCTGCAGGTATTGTTGGTGAAGCAGATGAAAATGGTGAAGATTTTTATCTGTGGACATATAAAAAGCTTGAAATAGGTTATAATGGAAATAGGATTGTAGATGTGAATCTGACAAGCGAAGGAAAAGTTAAATTGGTACCCAACACTAAAATCCAGATGTCTTACTCTGTAAGTAATCTGAATTTATAAATAATAATGGTTACACAGCTGTTAAGCTGTTGAAATAGGATGTTGGCAGAACCATGTTTTTTCCAAGTACTGGCCTTATATCGTGATGGCAGGCCTTCATCACAATATGTGTCATAGTTCATTGTATGCTTACTCTCCCCGCCCCCTCGAGAATAGTATTATCCAAATTCCAACAAAAAGGATAATCTAAAGTGAACTCCCTTCTCTCCCGATAAACGAACCAGAAGCTAAAATGGTTACAAAATGTGCTTGTTCTAATCACAGCAATTCTTTTCTTCATTGTTCCACATACATTGGGTATTTCCATGGACATTGGGGATGTGGTAAAAAGGAAATTAAAATTTAAAATTAAAATGGATGAGGGGGAAATCAAAGCTTTCTGCCAAATGGTCACCCTGATATTTATATATAGAAAAAGATTGTACATATTTACTGTTCATTTTGTATGCCATATCCTCACCCCACATAACTAATTGTATAGGTCTTCTATAGGTTATCTAGAAAAAAGAATTCCATTAAATGATGCTTCTTTCTAAGGCTACCACTGACAGAAATTCCTTAAGTTCTGTTTATAATAGTCTCAGTGATAATGGTATAACTCCTATAGCATTCCTACTTATATGGTTGGCATTCCTGTTTTGGGGTGACCCTTTCTCCCTGTGTATTTCAACAGCGGGTGACATAAAATTGTAAACTTAAACTGCTTTTAATATATCTGGTAGAAAAGAAGATTTTCCTATTTAAGATGCCACTTGGAATTGTCTTTTTGCAGCTCATAAGATTGGTTCAACAATACAGGTGGTTCTCAATTAACAATAGTAATTGGGACCAAAATTTATAAAATGTGACATCACATGCCTATGCTGTTAGTGATGGCAGTTCTGGGAGATCTTGGTTACTGTTGCTAGGCAAGCACTCTATGGGTCATTAAGTGAGGATCTTGTGATCATACTCCCAATTTCCTGCCTGCTTCCCTCTGACTTTGACTTTTGGGAAACTGGCAGTAACGTAAAAAAAAGAAAATACAACCATGTAACCATGCAGTGGTTGGACATCCAGGTCAATGGGGGAGTGTCTGGATCATGTTATGTTACCTCTGGTGAGCTGTAATGGCTAGAATAGTGACGACGAGTAATAACTAATACTTGTTCAACATTGTGGCAAATTTGAAAGTCACTGAATGTCAGCCTTCCAAGTAGACTAGACAGGAAACATTATAAGATGAACTAATGTAAAGTAAATACTATAAAGATTATTAACATAATCTTGTAAATCTGAAAGCACAGATCTCCAGCTGTCTCTTTTTACTATCAGTCGGGTTAGATCAGGGGTGAAATGCTCCCGGTTCGGTCCGGTTTGCCCAATCGGTAGTTAAAAAGACTACTGGTTCACCAAACCAGTAGTAAAAAATGTAAAAAAAAACAAAAACCTTTCGACGATCAGGTGAGCGACGCGAGATCGTTGGAACTTTTTTTTTACTTTTTTAGCATTTTTTTTTACTATCGGTTCTTCGGAACCGGTAGTAAAAATGCTTTTAAAAAGTTTGATCACAGCTGAGCTGCTTGATCGTCAGAGACTTTTTTTTTTTACTTTTAAAAGAATTTTTTTACAACCTATTTGGGTAAATAGGTTGTAAAAAATGCTTTTAAAAGGTAAAAAAAAGGTTCTGATGATCGCACAGCTCAGCTGTGCTATTTGGGCAAATAGGTTTTAAAAAATGCTTTTAAAAGTAAAAAAAAAAGATTGCGTGCCATAGCTGATCATATCCCCCCCCCCCCGCACGCACTGTTCTATTTACCTCATGCCTCCTTTTGGTGTGCACTGCACGTGTGCACCTTGCATTTGGTGTGTGGTGTGTATTGTGCATACACACGCACAGCGCGCATTTGATGCGCAGCGCGCATGCGCAGCCAGCAAACCAGTAGTAAAATGGTTCAGATTTCACCACTGGGTTAGATCCTTTCTAAGTTTCTTTCTCTGAGCATTACAGGTAGTCCTCAACTTACAATTGTTCACTTGTGAGCTCCTCCCGTTTTATCTAATAAATCCCTAGGCAGCATTTCCCCCTAGCCCTGTCTTCCAAGTTCATTGTCAGATTTCATTACATTGGATGAGTAGTTGTTAGACAAAGATCTCTTGTAGAACATTATATTTGCTTAATTTAATTATAAAAATTGTCTGGAATTGGAACTGGATTGATTTTATTGATTTGTAACATACTGTGTCAGATTATTAAATGTAATTTCTCTCCAGGTGAAATGGAAAAAGTCAGATGTGAAATTTGAAGACAGATTTGACAAATATCTTGATCCATCTTTCTTTCAACACAGGGTATGCTTCTTTTATATTTCATTACATTGAAACCTATGGACTCAAAATAGTGCCCAGTGATATTTTCCTTGCTGCTCAAGGTTTTTTTAAAAAATAAATAAATAAATAAATGGGAAGCTAGCATATTGCAAAGTACCAGCTTGAAATGAAATATTTATTTCCCTAGATGTTTGGTGGTATCAAGTAGACCATAGAAGCATTTGTATAAAACGATGGGTGGCTACAACCAAATGTTTTATTTGGAACTCTTGTTTCTTTCTCCCCCTGCAAAGACAGAGGTAAGGTAGATGAGAAAAGATGTTGGGAAGTAATCTCACTAGTTAGTTTAGTGGTAAATTATATTTTGGGACAAGCCATAATCGTCTTGGCAACTGTTTTTTTTTAAATTTATCCGTTATGTACTAATATTCCAAATATATGTCCACCACTCCAAAAGGATAAGGGCATCATACGATTTTTAAAAAATGCTAAATAGCTCAAGTTTACAAAATTCTTTATAACGACTTAAGAACTGCACTACTGCTTAGGCCCGAAAATGTAAGGCTCAAACCATTTTTATAACTGATTTGAAAATTTGAAAATTGGCTCACATTGACATTGTCAGTATTATGTCTCTGATACTATCATTTTGTTTGATCTTGATCCTGTCCACACCAATTTTCTTTCCTCTGTGTTTTTCTTGATGTAGAAAGAGGGAGGGAGGGAGAGAGAGAGAGAGAGAGAGAGCATACAGTATACAGCGTGTGTATTCAGTATTCATCTAGTGACCCTTTGAAATTACAACAGCACTGAAAAAAAATAACTTATGACCATTTTTCACACTTACGATTTGCAGCATCCCTGTTGTCACATGATTTACATTTGGATACTTGACAACTGACACATATTTATGGTGGTCGCAGTGTCCTAGAATCAGCTGGTTCCCTTTTACAACCTTCTTACAAGCAAAGTCAATTGGGAAACAATGTTCATTTAACAACCATGTTACTATGTAATTTAAGAACTGCAGTGATGTGGTGAGAAAAATCATAAAATGGGGCAAAGTTGAGGCTTACCTACACACACACACACACACACACACACACACACACCTATACACATACACATACACATACATACACGTCTATCTTCATTAATCTGTCCTCATATAAATGAGTCTAAGAGTTCATTTATATATAATGTGATAATATAAATATGCTAAATATTTACTAAATAGTGATACAAAGTGCACACTGGAATAATAGGTGGTCAGTGTCAATTTATTTGTTCAATTAGTAAATCATATACATAAATGGTTAACAAATAGCATAAAATAATGTCAGGTCAAATTTTCAAATTGAATTTACCTCAATAGACCATTAAAAAGGAAGGTACTTTTTGGCATTCAAGTGGTAGTAGCTTTTTCTTCTCCACAGGATACAAAGAAATTGGTTACATACATACATACATACATGCATGCATGCATACATACATACATACATACATACATACATACTGTCAGGCGTACCTCCATTCAAAACTCAAGAAAGGAAACTCCCAACTCCATTGATTTAGAGAAGAGGTATTTTTACTAAGTTTGAAGTGATAGCAACGAAAGCAAGGCAACATCTGATTCAAAACGTGCGAATGTTACAGATTGAAGGTCACTCCCAATCCCTCTCCCCAGGGTCCAGCACTTGGAGTCCAATCAACGTCCAATATGATGTTGTGGAAAAGTCCATCTTTAGGTATTTCTCCCATCTGGAGTCTCAGGATGGTTGAGTGCAAACCTCCCTTTCAGTTCTCATGGGACTACTCCAGCTTCCCCATCCCAAGGCCCCCCTCCCCATTACTATGGCAGCCGATAGCAAGCACGCTGAAGAAACCCATGCTGGAGATCCGGCTGACACATACATACGTACGTACATACATACATACATGCATACATACCTGTATATCTGTATCTGTTCAAATTCCAGTTACTTAGAAACAATGACATGTTTAATTTTTGCTTTGTATAACTTATTATTTACTTAATATTGGCTCTGGTAGTGCCAAAAATATCCCTAGAGACATAGTAATAGTTGGAGACAGCTTTCAAAAGGCAACTCCAGGCAACTCTTAAATTCCCATCAATCTAACTCAGGAGAGATTTAAGTTTAGTGTTAGCCAGTAATAAGCAAAGCACCAAAGCACCTGACGGTAGAACAAGAAGCAATGGGTGGAAACCAGGGGTGAAATGCTCCCAGTTCGCACCGGCTCGCCCAATTAGGTAGCGATGGCAGCTGCTGGTTCGGAGGACCGGTAGCAAAAATCCCTGGCCCCGCCCCCTGCCACTGCTGAGCCACACCATGAACAGAGGTTTGGGGTTTTTTTACTTTTAAAAGCAGTTTTTCTTCAGCCGAAACATGCCTTTAAAAGTAAAAAAAAATCCTCTTATGATCGCAGGGCTGAGCAGAGATCATCAAAACCCTTTAAAAGTTTTTTTTAAAAAATCCTCTTCAGCCGAAGGGGGGGGGGGAGGAAAAAAAACCAGGATTTAAAAGCCTCCT
This sequence comes from Ahaetulla prasina, assembly GCF_028640845.1. Taxonomy (NCBI): domain Eukaryota; kingdom Metazoa; phylum Chordata; class Lepidosauria; order Squamata; family Colubridae; genus Ahaetulla; species Ahaetulla prasina. Next base: position 8,042,759 of record NC_080544.1, on the reverse strand, counting down.
CTGGCGATCCCAGAGGAGTTTCCTGATCCTCAAAGGCTTTTAAACTCACTTTTTAAAAGCCCTCACTTACAAGAGCCCCCACCCATGCCCAGCCAATTCCCCCTCCTCCCTTACCTATAATTATTGCTCATTTCGGGCTGACAAAGCCATGCTTTTCTTCAGCTACTGAAGAAAAAAAAAAGCTTGCTTTGACTTCCTGCTTTGCTGAATGAGGAACTCTGGGAGTTGAAGTCCACAAACTGAGTTACTAAGGTTGGAGCCCCTGATCTAAAATAAATAAATAAAAATAATAAAATAAAATATTTGTGCAGCTTTCTGAGATTTGGTGTGTTTCTGTAGTGTTTCACTCTAACTACACAAACACACAAAATCTCACAAAGCTGTATGTGGCATTGTTTGTGTGTGTGTGTGTGTGTGTGTGTGTGTGTGTGTGTGTGTGTGTGTCAGTTGTGTTGTGTGTGTGTAAAGTGTAAAAGTGTGAGGTTCCTGCTTTTTGCAGGGGCCATTCTGGGTGAAGTGCAGCTGCTTTTACATTGTGTGTGAATCAGTTGTGTTGTATTGTGTGTGTGTAAAGTGTGAAAGTTGGTTTTTGGTACCTCTTATTGTTTTGTATACTTTATTTATTATTTTTATTATTTATTGTTATTGGCCACGTCCACCCAGTCATCTGACCACCAAGCCACGCCCACCAATTAAGCCACACCCACAGAACCGGTAGGGAAAATTTTTAGATTTCACCCCTGGTGGAAACTAATCAAGGAGAGAAGCATCCTAGAACTAAGGAGGAATTTCCTGACAGTTAGAACAATCAATAAGTGGAACAACTTACCTGCAGAAGTTGTGAATGCTCCAATACTGGAAATTTTTAAGAAAATGTTGGCTAGCCATTTGTCTGAAATGGTGTAGGGTTTCCTGCAGGGGGTTGGACTAGAAGACCTCCAAGATCCTTTCCAACTCTGATATTATTATTATAAACCATCTATCAACCAACCAACCAAACTTATTCATCAACTCTTATTTTGAAAAGCCAAATAAAAAACAGTTAGAAATGTGGAAAATTCCATTTAGACTAATTCTAAAAGTATAAAGATTTGCATTATATCTTTAGCTTCAAAAGCTTCATGCCTACTGGATTAAACCTTCAAAGAGAAGAAAAAAGCCCAAAATTATTTCAATATTGTATTGGGTGCTTTTGGTTACAAATGTGGCATGCTATTTGAAGGACCCAATACTGTGAAAAATACCTCCAAAATATCTTCAAAATGTGTTCAATTTCAATCCATCAATGTACAATTAGTACTTTTAGGCCTGTCATTTTCTGATCTCAATGTTGAATAAAATGTCCCAGATAGTAAGAGTTGTGATGCTGATACGTCCGTCCAGGATCAGATTACCCTCATATTGTAAAATTGCTTGTTATTTGTCCACATTTTAGGTGAGTAGAGATACTGGCCTGTAGGTTGTTCAGTGAAGGAATTAATATGGAGGTTAAACTATAAAGGAACTAACATTCACCTTTATTTTATATCTTTCAATCTTGCAGTTGAGCCCTATTAATATTTAAGATTTATAAAGGATATAACAAAGCTTCATTTAACAAAATTCTCCTAGTCAAGTAATAGTCCATCTTTAATTTTTAGACCCAACAATTCTTTCACAGTATGGTCTCTGTGATTGTTTGTAGCAAATATCTTTTTTTTTTTTTTTTTTTTTTTTTTTTTTATTGAAAGAGTTTTAAAAAAAACAAAAACATTTTCCCCCTTTTTTCCCCCTCCCTCCCAAAAAAAAAAACAAAACAAAACACCCCCCTCCCTCCCGCACCCCCGGCTTCCCGGGTCAATCACAAGGTAAAGTCCAATCCAAATAACCACATCCAAAGCTTTTCGTCTCCCAACCCCCTCCCCATTACATAAAATAACTTTCTAATTATTCAAAGGCAATCTGATATTTCTTAATCTGATATCTGTTTTGTAGATAATCAATCCATTTTTCCATTCAATTAAATATCTTTCCTGCGTATTGTCTTTTAAAACGCTGAGATTTTAGCCATCTCAGCCAAATTAATAACTTTCAATATCCATTCTTCTATTGTAGGTATCTCTTCTTTCTTCCAGTATTGTCCAATCAACAGTCTTGCTGCTGTTATTAAGTTCAAAATCAATTTAGTCTCAATCCCTGTACAATCCATTATAATTCCCAAAAGGAAAAATTGTGGCAGGAACTTTATCTTCTTCTTCAGTACATTTTGAATAATCCACCAAATTCTTATCCAAAAGACCTTAATTTTCTTGCAAGTCCACCAAATATGAAAATATGTAGCATCATCACAATCACACCTCCAACATTTCGCTTGGATATTAGGATACATACATGATAATTTTTTGGGATCTAAATGCCATCTATAAAACATCTTATAAAAATTTTCCTTAAATTCTGTGCTTGTGTAAACTTAACATTTCTAACCCAAATTTTCTCCCATGTTTCCAACATTATTGGTTCCTGAATATTCTGTGCCCATTTTATCATACAATCCTTTACCAAATCCTTTTCCGAATCTATTTCAAGCAACACATTATACAATCTCTTTATATGCTCCTGGGTCTGATTTCTAATTTGCTTTTATTAAATTTTCCTCCTTTGCATTATACCAATTTTTGATCTTCTTTCCATCTAGCACTTATTTGCCCATATTGAAACCAAGTATAATTCCTCCTTCTTCATTTAATACCTGTAATGATTTTAATTGCAATCTACCTCCTTCAGCATACAAAAGTTCTTTATATGTAATCATTTCCTGTTTCTGTTCTATATTTATATTCTCTATTGCATGTCTAGGGCTCGCCCATATAGGAATCTTATAATCTAATTTATAGGAATATTTATTCCAGACCATAAAGAGCACTTCTCAACACATGATTCTTAAAAGCCCTATCCACTTTTTTCCATAAAATAAGTACGCATGCCATCCATATAACAAGTCATAACCTTCTATATTCAAAATTCTTTCCTCTGTTAAGTTAAACCAGTCACTTATTACTGAGAGGTTACTGCTTCATAATATAGTTTAAAATTAGGCATTCTTAAACCACCTCTTTCCCGTGAATCCTGTATTATTTTCATTTTAACCTCGCCTTTTACCCTGCCATATAAATTTATTAATCCCACTCTGCCAATCTTCCAAATTTTTATCCTTTTTAATTATAGGTATCATCTGGAACAGAAACAAAATCTAGGTAACACATTCATTTTAATAGCCGCAATCCTTCCCAATAGGGATAACTGCAATTTCTTCCAGCCATTCATATCATTCTGAACTTTTTGCCATAGCAAGTCATAATTATTCTTATAAAGTTTCTTGTTCGATGAGCTAATATAGACCCCTAAATATTTAACCTTTTTTACTACCTCAAATCCTGTCATTTCCTCTAGTTTTTGTTTCTGTTGTATAGACATATTTTAATTATCACTTTTGTTTTTTCTGATTTATTTTAAATCCTGATACCTTTCCATATTTATCAATTACTTCCAACAAAATCTACTTGAATTTATAGGATTCATTAACGTAACCACTACATCATCTGCAAAAGCTCTAACTTTGTACTCATATTGTCTAATCTTAATTCCTCTATTTTCATTAATTCTCGTATTTTATCTAATAATGGTTCCAGAGTCAAAACAAACAATAATGGTGATAAGGGACATCCCTGTCTTGTTCCTTTCGCAATCTTAATAACTTCTGTCAAACTACCATTTACTATAATCTGTGCTGTTTGCTCTCCATAAATCGCTTTAATTATTCTAATAAAACAGTCTCCAAATTGCATTTTCTATTAATTTAAATAAAAATCCCAATGCAATCGATCAAAGGCTTTCTCTGCATCCAAAAAATAAGTGCCGCTGAAGTATTCTTCTTTCCAAATATTCCAATATATTAATAATCTGTCTAACATTATTCCTCATCTGCCTCCCTTTTATAAAACCAGATTGATCAGTATGAATTCTTTGTTGTAAAACTAACATTAATCTATTTGCTATTATTTTTACAAAATCTTATAATCATTATTTAAAAGTGAAATCGGCCTATAGTTACCAGGTTTAGAGCAGTCTTGCTCCTCTTTGGTATCAGTGAAATAAAAGATGTTTTCCATGACGGGGTATTCCCACCCTAATTGTATCTGATTAAATAATTCTTTAAGTGGGCCTAATATTTCATCCTGTGTTTTTTATAATAAGTTGCTGTAAGACCATCTGTACCAGGGTTTTCCCATTTTAATTGTTTAATTGCCTCCACTATTTCTCCAGTAGCTATCGGCGGTTCAGCTCCTCCTCTGTTCTAATGTTAGAATATTCACCTTATAATCTTTCAAATAATCATAAATGTCCCTATCCAATATTTTGTCTTTTGCATATAGTGCAGTATAAAATTCTGAGAATGCCTTTTAATTTTATCCTGTTGATATGTCTCTTTACCTTTATATTCTATTTTTGTATGACACGTGCTTTCTGTTTCTTCCTTAAATTATATGCCAACCATCTCCCAGGTTTATTTGCATTACAAAAGTATTATGTTTAGCATATTGTATATTCGTTGCCACCTGGTCTGCCATTAACATATTAAATTGACTCTGTAATATTTTTATAGCCTCTTTAAGTTTATGATCTTGTGGGTTTTGAATTAATAACTGTTGCTTCCTTTGAATTTCTTCTTCCAAATATCTACGCTGCCTTTGTTTATTATTCCTTTGCCTGTTGTCCAAATAAATCAATATCCTCTAATAAACGCTTTGCTCGCTTCCCACACAGTTCCTATAGGTGACCCTTTGTACATATTAAAATCAAAAAATTCTTTTAACTGTTTCTTACAATAAGTTACATTATCCTCATATCTAAACAGATTTTCATTCAACCTCCATGTTCTACCACCTTTTTCCCTTGTAATAATTCCATCCATACTGGGCTATGGTCAGTTAAACACCTCGAAAATATCTTCGCTTTCTTCACCCTAGAAAGCAAGTCATTAGAAATTAAAATAAAATCAATGCGTGAAAAGATTGATGCCTATCAGAAAAAAGTAAAATCTCTCTCATCTGGATTCCGTAACCTCCATATATCTCTAAACTCAAAGTCTTCCATCATTTCAAAAAGATTTTGGTAATTTTGCATGTATAGGTATCTTCTTGGAGGAAGTTCTCTTATCCTTCTTGTATCAATTACTCCATTCCAGTCTCCTAATAAAATAAACGAACTATAATCCCAGAGGGTCAACCTCTCATGTAACATTTTGTAAAATTTTTCTTGTTGCTGGTTGGGTGCATATATACCAAGCAAGAGAGTCCTTTTTGTTTCTATCACCAGTTCAATAGCAATAAATCTTCCTTGAATATCTGCCTCAATTAGCTTAGCTGGTATATCCTTCCTGATATATACAACAATTCCATGCTTCTTTTCCAAAGCTGATGCAACAAAATGGTTACCCAATTTTGAATTAACTAAATATTTTTGGTCTGATAATTTTATATGTGTCTCTTGCAAACAAATCACATCATTTTTAATTGTTTCAAGTAGTGAAATATTTTCCTTCTTTTCTGAGCTGAATTCAAGCCATTAACATTCCATGACAAGATTCTATTTGCCATTACTGGCCTCCTGAAGCTTTGAAGCAGACAACGGAAGCTCCTCCTCCGGTATCTTCCGTCTAGCTCCTCCCACAGCTTCCATAATGGGATCCTGACTTTTACTTTGAGACTGTTGCTCTTCTTTACGCTTAAGGGCTCCTCTTGTCACCCTTTGCTCTTGTGGTTCCTCTAATACTGGCAGCAATAAAGGCTCTTGGGTCACCACGCCTTCTTGAGTCTCTTGAAGTTTTTCTATCACTTCTATTTCGACTTTCAAAACTGTAGAAAGAAAATCCTTTGCCTTTAAAACCGTGTCAATTCTATATCTCCTTCCTTGATAGAATAGTGTCAGTCCAACTGGCACCTCCCATCTGAATTGAATCTGATGTTTTTTAAGTTCTTGTGTAAAAAAAGCAAATTGCTTCCTGTCTCTTAACATCTTTGAAGGAATCTCTTCAACACCTTCAACTCCTGTTCTCCAATTTTTAAAGTTGTCTGATATGAAACTTGCAGAATTTGATTTCTCATAGTCCTTTTCACAAAATAAACCACAATGTCCCGAGGAAGCTTTCTCTGTCTTGCAATCCAAGAATTAACTCTATATATTTTATCAATTTGGTAAGCTACCTCTTGGGGTCCGCTTCAATAAATTCAGCCAATGCTTCTGATATAATTTTTCTTAAGTCTTCCACGCTCTTCTCGCATACCACGAATTCTAAGAGCTCCTTCCATAAGTTTATATTGTAATATCACAACCTGATCTTCATTTTGATCCACTTTTTTCTGAACACCTTTCATTTCATCTTCTAAATACTTATTTGACTGAGAGATCTGTTGCATTTCCACTTCCAATCCTTCAATTTTTTACTCAGTCCTTGAACTGCCATAAGAATATCTTCTCTTATTTTTGCATTAAAATTCTCCATCATCTCTTTTGCCTATCTTCAGAAAGTTTTAATTGTTCTTTCAATATTTCCTCAAGACTTGGTTCAGATCCCTTCTTCCAGAAGGCTTTAAAGGTTTAGCTGCCATTCTGTCTTCAAAAGAATCAGGAATTCAAACTTAATAACTCTCCTTCCTCCTTTCAGTATAAAAACTCCGCTTGTAATAATCCACAAGTAACGCTGCTTCATCGTACTAAAAATTTTACTTTCACTTTTAGACGCCATTTTAAAAGTCAATTAATCAAAGACAAAGAAAGGTTTCAAATTTCAAAAGGAGTCGGTACTTGCCGTGCTGATTCTACATCAAAGTTCGAACGCTTGTGAAATTCTGCCTGCTTGGAATATCAATCAATTTAATAAGTTCTCTAGAGCAGAAGCAACATTCCTCTCCTTTTCCCTGATAAAAACAGGGGCGTGCTGAAGTTGGAAGGAGTGGAATTCGGTGGGGTCATAAATCCAGGAAAATTCGCTCTTAAGAGCAAACCCCCTGTCAGACCTGCCACTCTTCCACAATTCTGATAATCTCTTTCACCCAGAGATTATGCTAAGCTCAGTGAACAGTGATTTATTTTCTGTTTCACTGACTTTTACAATCTTCTAACACGGAGTGCTCTGTTTGAGCACCCAGCAGGAGGGTGACGTCACTGGAGCCGTAGCAAATATCTTTTGTACATGGACAGACTCCATTAGATCTATTTTGCATGCCGTGATATTTCCAAAAAAGAACAGCTTGCTGGTGCCTGCTGCTTATCAATCACTCTGCCTTTTGTTTACTATGCCAGGTAAAACAGAGTCTGACTACCAGTGAGAAGGCAAGAACAAACATGGCTTTTGAGTCTGTTCCGTATAAATTGAATAATGGATCAAAATTCCTTTTTGGGCAGCATAGTAAGCAATATTCATGCTGTCCCAAAAGTGCTTTTTCAAAAGGCACTTTGTTTTTTTTCCCTTGAAGATATTTCGCTTCTCATCCAAGAAGCTTCTTCAGCTCTGACCAAATGGTGGGGGATGGAAGGATTGATATTCCTTGCAGTTATCTGCTCCTTAGCATTCTTTCTGAGAGTCATTGAGGCCACTTGAAGGTTTATCTGTATCCTCAGGGTCACCTGAGTAATGCAAATGGGTGTGGAGCCTCCTTGGATCTGCTTGAAAAGGATTGTATTGTAAACAGGTGATAGGTGGTTTGTATCCTTCCCTCCTGTGTAACTAATCTCTTTTCTGGTGTTCAGGGTTGCTGCCATGTGTTTCATCCTCGCTTAAATAGTGTTTTCTTCCGCAGCTCTTGTGGGAGGTTGGGTTATTAACTTTATAGTGGAGTATTTAGTTGGTATGAGTGATTTTTCGATAGACTTGAACTTTAACTTTAATTCTTCCGTATTTTTGTAATTCCTTTTTACAACATTATTAATTATGTGAGCAAAGGATATCCTTTCTATATATTTTAATTAGAAACCAGTACCTTCTCAGGGCATTTTCATTGAGCATTTAACATACTCATGTAAAAAATTACTGGTTTGGCTTTCTAATAAATTACAATAAGAAGTTAGTAAGTTAGCTGCAAATTTCTATTCCGGCTTCTGAAGAAATCATGTTCAACTGAAGAATGGACCATAGATACTTATTTCTTTTTTTCTGAAATCATTTTCAAATAAATTTGAACAAGTTACTAATCTTAGATTTGTTATTGTAATTTTGTGATAATAGAGAAGAAAAAAACTATTTTCATCTTTTTACATAAGATAAAATGTGAATAGATTTTGTCTATATCGTTTTGCGTTTTGCCAGACAAAAGGGCTGCAGAATTTTATATGTAGTTCAAATTCCTTTCTATTCATAAATAGTTAATGTCATCCCTTAGAACATTTCTCCATAATTATAGATCTGTGGGCTTGTAAATAAAAAAAATATTAAGGAGTGTCCACTTTTCATTTTAGATTCATTGGTTTTCAATCTTCAACTCCTTTATGATGGTTATTTTCCTGGTGGGCTTGGTTTCTATGATTTTAATGAGGACCCTGAGGAAAGATTATGCACGATACAGTAAAGAAGAAGAAATGGATGATATGGTAAAACTTTTGCTTTTATTTTCACTCTTAAATTTATATCTGTTCGGGCTATGAGAAAGCCTGGATGCAGAAAGCTTGAATGTGTTAGAAATGGGGTCAAACATAATAAATTAATGTGACCAATTCTGTAAGTGCAAGCTCTCCTAATCATTAAGATTATAAGTATTTTTTTAATAACTTAATGATTTAAAAACCTTTTCTGACAGGATATTAAAGTTTTAAAGTTTATATCAATAGACTCTTGGTTGATGTTTTTAAAAGATCATATGCTTAACATACAGATTATATGCAATACTTTAATTAGAATAGTATTTTCAAAACTTTAAGAATTTTTAAGTCAGTTTTAAGATAAAGCGGATTTTGAGTCCCATCTATTTGGCAAAGAAGGTGGATAAATGTTCATGAATAATTATTTTGAATGCTTTTTCTTCAGTCATCATTCTAACCCTTCGTTCACTATTCTAGAGTTAGAAATTTGGGCAAGGCACATGTTCCAATATCGCTGTAACTCAGAAAGTCTGATATGTGTGTATTGTAGTAGAATAATAGTAAAATAAAATAATAATAGTAAAGAGAATCTTGTATGTGCCAGTATTATACAGTTGACCAAGAAATGGGGCCAGCTTGTGTTTTTTTTACCATGCCCAGTAGTTCACAGTGGAAAAAAAATATCTTTTCTTCAAGACATGGTCCTCTGGGTCTATGCCTGGGGCAAATTGATTACACTTATTGGATAGCTGATTTACATAACTAGTTAGGCCAGTGTTCTATTTATGTGATAGAGCCTATCCTTTTCAAAAAGATCTTTCCTAGCTAGGGATTGAATCTGAGACATTTGACTTGTAGAATAGACAATTTGCCACTGATGCAGATGCCAGCAAAAGAGTCCCTAACTCCTCCATATCTAAAACCTTTTTGCATTTAAGTTTCGTATGTATTCATTCAGACATCTAATGAAACATAAACAACTAAGTCTGTTTAAACCTAAATTAGAGGCTAAATTTGCAGTCGATATGAAAGATGTAATAACTTATGTCATTTTATAACATTTGTACTTTACATTTTTTTCTGGTTTTTCTGTAATTACATTGTTTGAACTAGTTTATTAACAAAGAATTCAGACTCCTCCATTAATACAATGAAGTAATAAAAATATTGCAGAAGATTATCTGGACTTGTATTTTCTTTTAGCGCAAGGGTCCATTATTCTTAATCCAAATCATTGTGTATAACTCCAAATCTCATTTAAAAATTGCAACTAAGAAAACAAAGGAAATTATTATGAGGAATAATATGAAATATGTTTGCTTACATTTTGAATCAAATTTCATTTTGGTCTTGATCCTGTCCAATTGCATCTTCTAACAGAAATCAATTTCAACCTAATAGTTATGTATTCCTAATAGCCTAATTTGCGGTTGGTATCCAGCTTAAATGGTTTTGACATGAAGGTAGGAAGATCCAAAATGAGTGTTATTGTCAAAGCAGGAAGAACTTAATACATTTTTGTGCATTCTCTTGCATGTGCTTTCTCCAGTAGTAACAACATGGGCTACTACTCCCTTTCCCATCATCAGTATCTCTCCTCAGAAATGTCACTAGTGTAGGAATAAGACTTTACTTAGTGATTGCAAGTTGTTGATCAGATAAGCTAGTGACCAAAAATGTGAGCTTTTTAGCTTCCTCTTGCTGCAAGGTAGGAGTAAGGAGAGAATCTGTAGACGTTAGAAGGGGTTTCAGTAGAGCAACTTGTGGGTGATACTTTATAGACTGAATTAGACTGTGGTTTGGCAATTAGCTTTTTTCTTGTTGTTTTGAATGAATGTATTATGTTTTGTGCAGGATCGAGATCTAGGAGATGAATATGGGTGGAAACAAGTTCATGGAGATGTTTTCAGGCCATCTAGTCATCCTCTAATATTTTCGTCCCTTATTGGTTCTGGCTGCCAAATCTTTGCAGTTTCGTTCATAGTAATCATTGTTGCCATGCTGGAAGATTTGTACACAGAGTAAGTATTACTTTCTGGTTATATTAAAATATATTGGTAGGGTCCAATGGGCCCACTTGTATATTAGCTATTTTTGGAGCACTAGAGTCTTCCAAAGATAGAAAAATAGCTGTACGGGCAGAAGATACATAGATAATGCTCATATTTATTCGACTCAGAGTGTTAACATAGGTAAAGTAAAAATTATGGTAAAATATATTTTAAATTTAAAATGATGAATTAGATCCTAAACTCTTCCTTGGATAGAACATAGTCCATTGAACCAAACTTCACTTACATCAGACTTTTGTGCAAGATAGCACGAATCTAGTAGTGCAGTGTTTGCTGTATTTAAGACCATCCCTTCTCCCCTTGAAGATCTGAAGAAATATTCCCCACCACCATCTGTTACCATATTCTGAGCAAATCCAGAACAATCCTCCAATACTAGAAGTACTGTAAATTATTTGGAGTAAACCTAAACTTCCTTTCAGGCAAATAAAAAATCTTATTAAAAACTTGGTTCTGTACAGTCAAATCATTTTGTAGCTATTAATATAAAAAATATCAACGTTTAATATAGTATAACAAATTTCAGAATAAAACTATAAATAGTAGTGTCTGTGGTGGTGGGCCAAAACAATAAAGCATAGTTTCAGTATTACAAAGTCATGACATTACATGCAGGTCTTGGCACACATACCTATGCTTTTAGCATTATAAATATACCAAGCTCCTGGAGACGCAAATGAACATTAAACAAAATTAAGATGGGAAGATCAAAATCTCTAGCTTCTTTAAATCAGTTTAGATGCCCTCTAGCTATAATGGACTTCAATTCCCATTATTCCCAGACATATCGCTATTTGCTGAGGTTATTGGCATTGGCCCACATATGGGCAGGTTTTTAATATAAGCCATCAAGTTGTTTTCAGGGTAAAAGCATAAAAAATGTTTAATAAATAGAAGAAAATAATACATGTTGATCTTTTAGGTTAGAAAGATTCAAAGTTATCCAGGGACTGCAATAGGAAAGGCTTTTGGTGTGATTTTGTTAAATATTCTTCACAAAGTAACAGAAATGATAAAATAGTAAGTACAGTTCCTAAAGTCAATAGAAGGGTATATAATCTTGCAGTTCAAATCATTAAAAATATTAATACTAGTGCATATTGAGTTCTACAAGGAAATAACCAAGAAAGTCATAATTGATAAAACAGCAGTTGTATTATGTATTTTAAAATTTTTGTACTGGTCAAAATAGGCAATATCTAATAAAGATTATTACATTTAGATTGTCATTAGCTCATATTTCAAGAAATATATCTACTAACAAATTATAATTGTTACTACAAATTGTAGGATATTTGGAAATTCAACTACATTTTTGTATTCTTTGAATGTGATACCATTAAATTGTCTTTCTTTGTGTTTTTGTCTGAATATGAAAAAGCAGTTGATTTTTAAAACATTAGGAAGCAGCAGTGAAAATCTGTCTGTCTGTCTATCTATCTATCTATCTACACACCTTGTTGCTGCTTCTTTTTATTTTAATATCCATAAAAGATAAACATTCCCAAGATGAATAAAGTATCCACATATATCCAGTCTAGTTGCCTATTGACCAAATAGTGGGTATTTTATTCTTCTTTCCAATATGGGTACCATTGAGAGCACTGTAAAGTTATTTTTTCTTTGTTTGATTCCTAGAAGCTTCTAGATAACTACCCTGTTTCCCCCAAAATAAGACATGCCCTGATATTATACTGATATTATACAATTATACAGTGTATAATTGCCTTATACACTGTAAGCCGCCCTGAGTCTTCGGAGAAGGGCGGGGTATAAATGTAAACAAAAAAAAAATAATAAAAAATAATAAGCCCAATTGGGCTTTTGAGCGCATGGCAATAAGGCCAAGCACTTATTTCAGAGTTCAAAAAAATATAAGACAGGGTCTTATTTTCAGGAAAACACAGTAGAAGCCAAAAAGCTACAAGAACAATACAGTCTCAGAGAGATGCTAATAGAGGCAGAAGCAGGGATGACTTTCAAATACGGGAGAACAATTAACACAATATTTTTACTAGTGATTTAAACCAGGGGTCTCCAACCTTGGCAACTTTAAGCCTGGTGGACTTCAACTCCCAGAATCCCCCAGCCAGCAAAGCTGGCTGGGGAATTCTGCAAGTTGAAGTTCACCAGGCTTAAAGTTGCCAAGGTTAGAGACCCCTGGTTTAAATCATGATTTAAATCGACTTGATGTAAATCAAATCCACCCTGTAGCATCATAATGCTTTTATTATTTCTGGGATACCACTAACCTTGGCAATGATAGCCATCTCTTTTCAGCTCAAGAAACAAAGTTTAACTAAACGAGAATATGCATTTTCAGTAACAATTGTTTTGAACAGAGCTTTTTTTATTTTTTGCACGATGGGAGACAGTAGTGATACCTAGTCAAAGATGAGCTGCTGGCATTCTGAGGCAGAAAATTCTTTTCATTATTTTTGTTGCTGTTGTACATTTCCTTGTCAGTCATTCTTTGAGTGGTATACTAGGTAAAACTAAGCATTCAACATTCTTTTTATACTTTTATTTTTCTTTTTGCAGTCACTTGTATAGCAAAAAAAATGTTTTTTATTTTAGGAGGGGATCAATGTTAAGTACTGCTATTTTTGTTTATGCTGCAACATCACCAGTGAACGGCTACTTTGGAGGAAGCCTTTATGCCAGGCAAGGAGGTAAAACATTTCTTGATTATTGTTCATACTGCAGTCTAGCACAAGGCATAGTATAGCTACTTCAAGAGTTTTCTTGGTCTATCTACATATGTGTTCATGCATGAACAGTATTTTTGCCAATGAAGCAACCAGCTGAGTATCTACATGTGTGCAGGGAGAACTTGAAGAAGTCCTGCAGAGTCCATTAAGTACGCTAGTTCTCTCACAGATCCAATGCTGAAAATATTACAGTCTACTCTTTTTAAAATAAACATGATTGGAAGTGATTGTACTGTGTTCTAAGAAGATGAATTTTATGGCTCTTAGCATGTATTGGTAAGAAACTGATAGTAATTGATAGACTCAAAAGTACTATTAAAAAGAACTGTTTATAACAATGGAAATATATCCGTCTCCTGCTTGGACTTAATATAGATTTTGTCCATTAATTGAATGTGTCTCCACAATCTTATTTCTTCCCCTTTCTTTAACTTGATTTTTTTGTTTTCCGTTATAATGTTTTCGGATTGTATTGCCCCTCTATGCTGACATAGGCAGAACTTTTTTTTTTTACTATGGGTAGCTAAGGAAGAATATTCTACTTTAAATCTTTCTCTTAGCTCTCCATATGAAAACTATTAGAAATTAAATACATGTGCAATCAGTTGGTCTTTTGGCTTCATCACGTATTCATCCTGTTTTTATTCTAGCAACTGTTGATTCTTTCTTTATAGTTCTGATTTCGTAGTCTGTCTCAAAAGATCTTCACTTTTTTATTTGTCACTCTCAATGCTAACAATGACTGCATGTATCTTTTTAGCACCTATATTGCACCACTAAATTCATAGTTACGATGTTTGTCATAAGGATGTCTCTCCCATTCCATTCTTCTGAATATCATAGTTACATGCAAGATTATATATTTGCCTCTTGATTGATAATAGCATTTCAGTCTGTCAGAATAATATTTTTCTGCTTTCAGTGCCATGTATTCGTGTGTGTGTGTGTTTTAAAACCAAATACATGGGAATGAAAGTAGAAACATACATACATACATACATACATACTTGCTTAGATGGCCTAGACATTGGTATTTGAATATAGATATTTTTAATATTTAAATTTTATTGTGTTTTACTAATCTAGGTGAAATTTTAATATATATTACTAGTCCATGAATGATATGCCATACACTAAATAAATAAATAAACGTTCTGCTTTCTGTGGTAATACTCTCAACCTTTGGTTTTATTACCTGATCTTCAACCTTCTATACGTTGGTCCTTGTCATGTATAAATGTGCTAAACAACAAAGAACAGCGGGAAGAGTTCAAGATCTTATTGCAGGCCATCAAGAGAGGAATTATTCTGCATTCACTGATTCTTGTGGTTAAATCAACTATAAATCCATGCAACAATAGTATGGCCCAGATATTACTATTTATTTATAATGTTATTTTTACTTCATTTTACTTTTTCTTTTCTTTTTAAATAAATAGTGGAGATTTTTGTATTCAGTTCAGAGATTCACATCCATTCTCACATTGTTACGACAGTTCATGTATTTCATACCATTTTCTTACCCTTTTACAGCTACATAGTATGTGGCGCACAGTAAATACTATTGGTAGAGTTATTTAAAATTGAGGAAGGAAGTTAGCTCAATGTAATTAATATAACATGAATGAAGGCAAATATACGTGTTCCAGGATAACGTTGCAGGATCCAATTTAGGTCGGTCACCTGCTCGGCCAACAACTCTCGGTAGCTGTGAAATTGAATGTAAGTCCTTGTTCATTGAAATGGGAGGCTACTAATGAGTAGCTGCTGGCACAACGTTGTGCCAATGGCTGACACAATTGTTACGTTTCCTGATCCCACCCTCAAACAGCTTGGTCATATCATCCATACAATATTTGACAAAACTACAAGGCTTAAATGGAGCTCCTGATGAGATCATGTTCTCCTTTGACATAGTGTCCCTATTTACATCCCTCCCTCCCCACCTAACAAGAATAGATAGAAAACTAGAAGAAGAGTACAACACAGATCGGAACAACCTAACCAGGACACAACTCATGAAACTACTCCAGTACCGTCCACATATCTTCTTTATGTTCAAACAAATAAAATGGACAAATAAAATGGACACCCATGGGATCCCCAGTATCAAGAGTCATGGCAGAAACTGTCCTGCATGATCTAGAACACCATGCATTTCAAAACTATACACATAGGTTTTTGTGTTGCTACATGGATGACACGTTTATCATCACCCAAAAAATGTACTGAAGGACTTTCATACCCTAATGAACTCTATTTTCCCAGACGTACAGTTCACACTGGAGGAAGAAACATTCAGACAATTATCAGATTTAGATGTACTTGTCAACAGGCAGGAAGATGGATGCCGTTAAACCACAGTTTATCGCAAAGCCACCATCATTCCACACATCCTGGGTTTCAATAGTGGCCATCCACCTTGACTTAAAAAGAGTTGCATCAAACACTATTATGGCAGTATGAGAACTCACTACACCCAGCAAGCTAAACAATTGAAGAACAGGTACCCATGTGAACAATTCAGGCTGAATGGCTACCTACAAGCTTTTATGATAAGATGCCTGCGGAACACACAGGGGAGAGAAAAGAAGAAAGAAAGTACAAGACTACCCTGCCACACATCAAAAACATTTTGCAAGCAGTAGAATGCAGCTTCCAAGATCTGCAAGTGGGCATCGCACACTGCCCAGAGGCTATCATACGAGGACAAATTATGCATTGTAACGATTGCTTGGAGGTGGGACATACTTCTATAATCTACCAGATCCTCTACATGGATTATCCCTGTGACTATGTAGGACAGATGGGGAGGAAACTAACCACCGGATTGCAAGAACACAAGCGAGCGATCAGATGAGGAAACCTGAACTCACTGGTAGCCTTACATTTCAATGAACAAGGACATACATTCAATTTCACAGTTACTGAGATTGTTGGCCGAGCAGGTACCAAGACAGACAGAGAATTGATGGAAGCCTTGGAAACAGGTCCACCTTATCAGGTACTTAGGAGCCAAGGACTTTGCAGGACAAGGAAACAACAGCCAACGATTTAGTGGCCAGCCATCAGTACCCCAATCAACAGGGGGCCACAAAAAAGAGGCATCAAATAAATGCACACATTCTGGTAGAGAGAAGTTCCCTGAGGATGGGCTCTAGTGTGAGTCCAAAAGCTTGGAAGACTTAAGCCTCTAGGTGACTGACCTAGATTGGATCCGTCATCAGTATAACCTTACTTTCTAAGGCTGGAACTCATTGCTGGCATTCTTGCTTGCAAAGTTCTGTTGTACGAGAATAAGATAGTCACATGCAGCCAATTTTCTGTGGGATTGGAATTTTCAGTATCACCCTAGATGGGAATTGGTTCCTGGAAGAATTATCTCCAGATTCTGTTTCCAAGAGGAGAAATATTTCAACAAGAGATAAGGAAGATTATATTCATTAATTTTTTCACTAAAATCAATTTTATAATCATGCTATGATATTGCCAGAGTTTCATAGACAGAGTAATAGATCTTAGAAAACAGAAGATTCATGATGTATAACAAATTGAGTTTCCTTTATTGTCCAAATTTAAAAGAAATGATAAAAATCTTTAGAATATGTGCTTTCTAATGATACATAAACAAGTTCTTTAAACTATTTATTTGCAAGATTTGTGAAAATATCCCATTGAGTTGTAGCCCTATTTTAGGTCCAAAAGAAAAAAGTGGTACTGAGAGCTCATCATCATTTCCAGTCTAAATAGTGTTAGAATGCCAATTAAGCTATGTCCTTATGCTGAATTTTAAAGTTCATAATTGTAACCCTGAGTCACAAATGCATGTAATGTTTTGATTGCCAGGAAGAAGATGGATAAAGCAAATGTTCATTGGAGCATTCCTTATTCCTGCAATGGTGTGTGGCACAGCCTTCTTCATTAATTTTATTGCCATTTATTATCATGCATCAAGAGCTATTCCTTTTGGGACAATGGTGAGTACTTTAATTTGCAGAAACGACATCTGTCAAGAAATAGAAATTCCATCTGTTGAATAAAGGTGGAGGACTGAAATTCACATAGCTACCCTGTTTCCCCAAAAATAAGATTTCCCCAGATAATAAGCCCAGTTGGGCTTTTAAGCGCATGCACTTAAATAATACCTCCCTTAAAAATAACCCCCCCCCAAAAAAATATTTAACTGCATGCGCAGCCAGTCCCCGCCATTTCCTCTGGTTAGGGGTTTGGGAGACAAATCTGGAAATCAGGTAAGATGGCAAGGGGAGCCCCGTCTTGCTCCACGTGCCCCAAAATAATAACATCCCCAAAAATAAGGCCAAGCACTTATTTCGGGGTTAAAAAAAAATATAAGACAGGGTCTTATTTTCAGGGAAACACGGTACTAGGGGTAATCTCCCAACTGGAGATTACCAAAGGAAGGCTGCCAGTGCAGCTGAGGTTCTCCTGGAGTGAGTGGGAATGTAAACGTGGGGCATTGCTCTTCATCCAACTTAGCAAAGCTTGAAGGTTGCTACTATCAACTTGAAGCAACAATTAGCCTATCTATTTTGAATAACAGTATGTTTTCTTATGGTTAATTGCTGCTAAGATAATGGTTGATTTTATTTTAATGAATATATTTTATATCTCTTCTTTGATTTAACAGGTAGCTGTTTGTTGCATCTGCTTTTTTGTTATTCTTCCTTTAAATCTTGTTGGAACAATACTTGGACGAAATCTTTCTGGTCAGCCCAACTTTCCTTGCCGAGTAAATGCTGTTCCTCGTCCAATCCCAGAGAAAAAATGGTAAAATTTAAATTTGTCTGTATTCATGTATCTGATAAAGTATGTTACCCTACTTTAAAGGTTACCATATTTTTCGGTCTATAAGACGCTCCGGACCATAAGACGCACATTAGCTTTAGAGGAGGAAAATAAGGGGGGAAAAATCTGCCTCTGCTTCCCAGCATCCATCCGATATTCATCTGGCTAGCATCCTTGCAGCAAACAGCCTGGTCAGTTTCAATACGTTATTGCAGCCCCAGCATATGGCTCGTCAGGGCTTCACTGCATTGCGCCCACCACCAGTCAGCTGGGTGACATATGGATCCCGGCTTCCCCTAGCCCTGCCGATCAGTGGGCTGGCCAACCAGAAATGCTGCCATTGCTGCCTCCTCTGTGTCTGGTGCCTCCATCGGGAATGCTGGAGCCTTCACTGCTGAGCAGCTGATTAGCCTCCCGGAATACCGCTGATCAGCTGTTCTAGGTGGGGCCGATCCAGCCGCTAATCAGCTGCTCGGCAGTGAAAGCTCCAGCGTTCCCCGGCAGCAGTGGTGACAGGTGGTGGCAAACCACCCCCACCCCCCGTCCCCGCCATAATATTTGCTCCATAAGATGCACAGACATTTACACCCACCTTTGGGGTGGGGGGAAGTGCGTCTTATAGACCGAAAAATATGGTAGTTGGTCTTTATGGGGACTTCCAGGTAATTATGTAAGCATAAGATATGGCATCTAATAGGAGGCAGGATGGATTGTCTTTCAGAACTACTTGACATTTTTCATCAGGTAGTGAACGATCTCTTTTCATGAATTGGTGATGAGGGCTAGATGCCCTCATCCATTGGCAAAACATAACTAATATTGCACAATATATTGCACAAACTAATATTGCATCAGTTGTAATTAATCTTAAGATGCTGACAGACCTGTGACTCTCACAGTCTGAATTTTATTGAAGAATTCAAAATGTTTTAGATTTTACCCCTAGTGCATCAGCGATGTTTTTCTATTGATTTCAGTGAGTTCAGCAGGAATATTCTGTTACGTGACTTTTTCCCATTGATCTTGGTTAAATGAGAAAATTAGTTCTTTTTTTTCCAGGTTTATGGAACCAGCTGTTATTGTTTGCCTTGGTGGCATTCTCCCCTTTGGATCAATTTTCATTGAAATGTAAGTTTTTTCTAATAAAAGCAACTTGCGAGTAGAATGCTTATCAGCTTCACTAGAGGGGGTGTATATTTGAATCATCCTTACTTTCTCTTTAGGTATTTTATCTTCACCTCCTTCTGGGCTTACAAAATCTATTACGTCTATGGCTTCATGATGTTAGTTTTGGTCATCCTTTGCATTGTAACTGTTTGTGTGACAATTGTGTGTACGTACTTTTTATTGAATGCAGAGGACTATAGGTGGTAAGTACAACATTTATTTATTTATTTATTTTGTCACAACAGTATATATAAGCATAAGCATGAAAGTAACTATATAATATATAAGCATATATATATATATTTATTTATTTATTTATTTGTCACAACATCATACAAAAAGATTATGTAGTATATACACATATAAACATATATAGGAAGAAGAAAAGAAAAACAATAGGACAGGAACGGTAGGCACGTTTGTGCGCTTATGCACGCCCCTTATGGTCCTCTTAGGAATGGGGTGAGGTCAATAGTAGAAAGTTTTTGGTTAAAGCTATTAGGATTATGGGAAGAGACCACAGAGTCAGGTAAAGTATTCCAAGCACTGATGATTCTGTTGCAGAAGTCATATTTTCTGCAATCTAGATTAAAGCGGTTTACATTAAGTTTAAATCTATTGGTTGCCCTTGTATTATTGCAATTAAAGCTGAAGTAGTCTTTGACAGGAAGGACATTACAATAGATGATTCTGTGAGTTAAACTTAGGTCTTGTCGAAGGCGACGGAGTTCCAAGTTTTCTAAGCCTAGGATTTCAAGTCTGGTGGGATAAGGTATTTTGTTGTTTTCAGAGGAATGGAGAACTCTTCTTGTAAAATATTTCTGGACACGCTCAATTGTATTGATGTCAGAGATGTGGTGAGGGTTCCAAACAGGTGTATGCTTATGCTTATGCTTATACAGCTCACCTGTTTGGAACAGGGTTCCAAACAGGTGAGCTGTATTCTAGAATTGGTCTAGCAAATGTTTTATATGCTCTGGTGCCAGTCGATCACGCAAAGTGGGAGACGCCAATCGTCACCCCAATAAAGTCGGACGGGTCAATTAGAATTTGCGCTGACTACAAGGCGACGCTTAACAAAGCCTTACAGAAAAGCGCTTACCCGGTTCCCGTGGTGCAACACTTATTGCACTCTTTGGGGCAAGGGCAAGTCTTTGCGAAGTTAGACTTGGCCCAAGCCTACCAGCAACTGCCCGTGCGCCCGCTGGGAAGCCCAAACGATTGTAACGCACAGGGGGGCATTCAAGTGCACCCGATTGCAATTTGGGGTCAGTGTGGCACCAGGGTTGTTCCAAAACCTAATGGAACGACTACTGCAGGGGCTCCCAGGGGTAGTCCCCTACTTTGATGACGTCCTAATTTCAGGGGAAAACATGGAGGAATTGGGGGAGCGTTTAAGGAAGGTTTTGGGGATTTTCCGGACAGCCGGATTAAAAGTCAAGGCAAACAAATGCCAGATAGGGGTCGAATCCGTCGATTTCTTGGGCTACCGGATAGACAAGAAAGGAATTCACCCTACTGAGAGCAAGGTCAAACAGCTGTATAAGCATAAGCATAAGCATACAATAACTATATTAATTGGATATAATGAAAGAAAACAATAGGACAGGAACGGTAGGCACGTTTGTGCTCTTATGCACGCCCCTTACGGACCTCTTAGGAATGGGGTGAGGTCAATAGTAGACAGTTTTTGGTTAAAGCTTTGGGGATTTTGAGAAGAGACCACAGTCAGGTAGTGTGTTCCAAGCATTAACAACTCTGTTACAAAAGTCATATTTTCTGCAATCAAGATTGAAGCAGTTAACATTAAGTTTACATCTATTGTTTGCTCTTGTATTGTTCTGATTGAAGCTGAAGAAGTCTTTAACAGGAAGGACATTGCAATAGATGATTCTATGATATGTTTATTCAGTTTTAACCATTAAAAGAGCAAGACTGAACCTGGGTCTCTTTTAGGTTGTAAAAGAGACTGAACAAAAACGCAAAAGACTTTTTTTTTTTAATGTTACAATGTTTGTAAAATATTTAACTTTACTTTTTTATGAAACTCAGAATAGTTAATTAAATTTGAATTAATATGTATTACAAGTTTTGTCATGGAACATTTTATGTAATTGCTTAAAGTATTATATTCTTGATTTATGTTTTTCAGGCAATGGACGAGTTTTCTCTCTGCTGCTTCAACTGCAATCTATGTTTATATGTATTCCTTTTATTACTACTTTTTCAAGACAAAGTACGTAATCTTACATTTTACATCTATCTTAAAATAACACAATGGCAACTTTACTTTGTAACTATTCATAATTTTGGGAATGTTAAAATTTGTTTTATCTTCTGTTTTTTTCTCCAGGATGTATGGTTTGTTTCAGACATCTTTTTACTTTGGTTATATGGCAGTATTTAGCACAGCCCTAGGAATAATGTGTGGTAAGATCACAATGGTTTCAGAATTTTTAGTTCTCAAATGTTATCCTTTTAAACTACTTAATATATTTTTGCAAATATATTCTTAATTTTCTGAATATATTAAAGAATTGTCAGCTATAAAATTATTTGAATTCAATAAATATATTGTTACATAAGTAATAGTTTTATTTATATATATATATATATATATATATATATGTATATGTATATGTATATGTATATGTATATGTATATGTATATGTATATGTATATGTATATGTATAGATAGATAGGTAGATAGATAGGTAGATAGGTAGATAGATATATCTTTCTTTATAGGAATTCATTTTTAGTTTAAGGTGGAAGCATTTAACATGCTGAGGGTAGCATAGAACTTTGAGTGATAAGAATACTCTCAAAAATAAGCAAGGCCAAGGCCAGAAATGAAGTGAATTATTAGATTTAGAATTAATTGCATATAAATTAAGGCATCCCAACTGCAAAGGTGTGGCTCAGGCTGTAAGACAGCCTGTTATTAAACACAGCTGCTTGCAATTACTGCAGGCTCGAGTCCCACCAGACCCAAGGTTGACTCAGCCTTCCATCCTTTATAAGGTAGGTAAAATGAGGACCTAGATTGTTGGGGGGGCAATAAGTTGACTTTGTATATAAATATACAAATAGAATGAGACTATTGCCTTACACACTGTAAGCCGCCCTGAGTCTTCGGAGAAGGGTGGGATATAAATGTAAAATTAAAAAAACAACACCAGTTGATCTCTCAATTGTAAGCTCAAACACTTTCTTATACAATTCTCTTATTACCTAGTCACAGATATTTCTTTCTACCTTCTTCCAGCTTTCCTTAAAAATATCTCTGTATTTGTGTTTACATTTATATCCCGCCCTTCTCCGAAGACTCAGGGCGGCTTACACTGTGTTAAGCAATAGTCTTCATCCATTTGTATATTATATACAAAGTCAACTTATTGCACCCCCAACAATCTGGGTCCTCATTTTACCTACCTTATAAAGGATGGAAGGCTGAGTCAACCTTGGGCCTGGTGGGACTTGAACCTGCAGTAATTGCAAGCAGCTGTGTTTTAATAACAGGCTTCTTACAGCCTGAGCCACACCGCGGCCCTGTTTATTACCCTGTTCTGTCCCCCAGTTCAGTGAGCAAAAATAAATCAGAAGAGTAGTAGAAAGTAGAAGGGGGAAAAAATGAGGTAGACAAGGTAAGAGAAAAATGAAAGAAGCTATTTAAAAAACCTACCATGTGTATGGTCTCTGCGAGCTGGAAGTATCGGAACTGATTGCTTCATGAACTAGTTTTTTCTGGCGTAATACAATAATAATAACAGAGTTGGAAGGGACCTTGGAGGCCTTCTAGTCCAACCCCCCTGCCCAGGCAGGAGACCCTACATCACTTCAGACAAATGGTTATCCAACCTCTTCTTAAAAATTTCCAGTGTTGGAGCATTCACAACTTCTGCAGGCAAGTTGTTCCACTGATTAATTGTTCTGTCAGGAAATTTCTCCTTAGAGAAATTTCCTGACAGAAGTTGCATCTCTCCTTGATTAATTTTCACCCGTTGCTTCTTGTCCTGCCCTCAGGTGCTCTGGAGAATAGTTTGACTCCCTCTTCTTTGTGGCAACCCCTGAGATATTGGAAGGCTGCTATCATGTCTCTCCTCTTTTCATTAAACTAGACATACCCAGTTCCTGCATTCGTTCTTCATATGTTTTAGCCTCCAGTCCCCTAATCATATATAAAATTTCCCAGATGATTCTTCTTTTGCTTTACTTTCCATAGACACTTGGGATAGGCTACATAACATGACTTTGCTCAGCAAAACACTGGCAGATTTTTCCCCCTTGTTGAGCCCTGAGCTTTTTCTAAAAATACAGAAACAAACATTGTGGTAGTTCAAAAAGCAGTACAATATATCTTGAATCCTGCAATTGTGGAGATAAATAAGCATATCTTTGAGCATGAGCAGAATGTTTCAATCACTCTCAAAACATAGATACAACAGTTCTAGGGACCCCATGTGATATCGCTGTTCTGGGAGCTACGTTGGTTCTTTAAAAATATAGTTTATAGGAGCACTGGATGTGTTCAGGGGTTGGAGAGTCTTCTGTTGGGAGTTCAGAGTTGCTACCAATTCCAATTTGATTACATTTTTAAATGCAATGTTTCCATACATTTGAAGAGGCACATATTTGGTATGTAGCATCATGCATAATATAAGATTGAGCATAATGTGTCAAATTAGCAGAAATTCTGATTCCATCTTGAATACAGAATACAATAAAACAGTACAAATAGCTTAGCTGAATTTTAGGTAGATCAGCTTGTTGAAATTTAAAAGATTGCACATCATCTTTTTTGTTGTTGTTCAGTTGTCCTATTTATATTTACTCAATAGTGAACCCTGCTTTTAAAAGTTAGTCTAGAAAATATGTCAAAGTTTATATATATGTATGTATGTGTTTTCGTATGTATGTATGTGTGTGTGTGTGTGTGTGTGTGTGTGTGTACACACACTGAGAGCATATGCACCAAGACAAATTCCTTGTGTGTCCAATCACACTTGGCCAATAAAAATTCTATTCTATGCTGTTCTATTATATATATATATATATATATATCACATTTATTTATTTATTTATTTATTTTGCAGGAGCAATTGGCTATATGGGAACAAGTGCCTTTGTTCGAAAAATCTACACGAATGTGAAAATTGACTAAAAGAACTGAAACCTGGAACAGTTAACATTTTAGGGTGTGGGGTGGGAAAAAAGTATATAACTTGCACACCAAAAAAGCGCAGGAAAAATTGTGTGCGTGGCACTGGGCACTCTGTGGGTCTCTCTCTTGTGGATCATTTAAAGCAACATCCGTTTTCATTGATCCTAGGTTCTTACTGACTTTTTCCAAATGTTCTCAGAAAATGTGTGGATTATATTCAGTAGGCATTTCCACAGTACATGCTTATCTTCCCAAAATTAGCTCATAAAGATGAATAGACTAGCTCTCTTCAGTGAAGAGGACAAACTGTATTTAACTATTTGTTCCATTCAGTTCTAAAGGAAAGAGAAACAGATGGTTCTTAGAGGTTTCTAGTAAGTTATTGGTACAAAAAATAACTGTTCTGGAAAGATTTCTTCCCTTCAACTTTAGTGTTATTTGATAGGGCAAAGAAACACGGGTGCTACCTGAATAATTTGCAATGTTACCTATTATAAAATAGACATGCATTTGTTTTGTTTTTTTTAAAAAGTCAAATATTTGCATGCATTCTCAGTTTATTAGGACCAAGTTTCCATTTGTTCATTACAAAAAGTATATTGAACTACGGTATATCTGAAGCCCATCCAAAGAAACGTAACTAATAATAAAGGTGGAGTTTTCTGCACTGCAGTTTTTAAATGTCAGGAAGCAAAATATATGAAGATGAAGCATTCAACACATTGAGGTCTAGATTTAAAAACTAAATGAATGTCTACAGTGATTCCTTTCCTTCCTTCCTTCCTCCCTCCCTTCCTCCCTCTCTTTCTTTCTTTCTTTTCACCAGCCCACCCCCAGTTTGGAATGTTTACTTGATTTAAAAGGGTAACAAATGTATGAAACATTAAATGATGTAACTTAGATGTAGCTCCCAAGTGTATTTGGATGTACAGATTTACTAAAGAATACTTTTTTTCTGATGATTCAGTGTATAAATATGTGAATTTAGGTGGCTTTTTACATCTTGCCTGCTCTTGCATGAAATGTTGGGAATTTCCTTGCAGTACGTATTTCATGTTTTCTGTTTACTTAAGCTCTTTCAAAAGCAAAAACTTGTAATTTATAAGAGTTTGATTTTGTTTAGTTCTCTCTGAACACTTTCATAATATCTAAAGCAATGTTGCTTTAAGTGTTCAGAAAGTTTCAAATAAACTTTTCAGACAAACTTTCTGATGGTGAAAAATAGATATATTTTAAATTAAAGGATGATTAGTTCATCAGTCCTTGGAAAAACAATTCTGAAAAAGTTCATATATATTCTTCAGATACTAAACCCCAGGTTGCGTTGGGCTGTTCCCTGATGTGCTTTATTCATCTAAAAAGAATTTGCCTGGTCAAGGAGGAGATGTTTTCCATAAGTATGCAGATGTTGTAAGTGAAAAGCAAGAAGCAACAGAGTAAAGATTAAATTTTCCCCAAATTCCTGAAGATTAAGCTGCAATAAGGATTTAGAAATCCTTGTTTTTAAAAGGAAGGTTGAGGTCAACATTTAGTATGTATCTTCAAGGTAAAGTTTGAAGCTAAATAATGCAGATTATTTCAAGAAACAGCTTTTTATGAGGGGCATTTGTTAATCCTAATTGGTTGTGTGTGCGTGTGATATTAAACTATTTTCCTGAGATGAGTTCACTTGAAGACTTTTCACATTGGAAAATAATTGTGCAAGAGAAATAAATACAATTTACAGTAAATGAATTGCAGCTGATTGTTATATAAAATGTTATAATTACATCTTACAATGACCCTACAAACTTTTACCTAGTTTCAAACAGGGCGCAGAGGCTGAAAAGGATAAATATTATAATTATACAATATTTTACAGTATTCCTAAAAGAAGATTTACTGTATTACATGATATGGAATTCGATCTCCTTTTCGCTATTTAAATAACTGCAGCTTACTCTGTATTCAACTCTTTGACATCTTCCCTCCCTAGAAAATAGAATTCATCTTGTTTTGAAAGGTTGCAAAATTTATCCTCAAAACATTCTAAGAAGAATCTGATAACCCATCTGGTCCAGGTACCTTTCTTAATTTAATTCTTAATTTCTTTTTATTACTTCAGAAGCTTCCCTTTGGTTGAGGGTCCCTTCATACTCTATCCTTGTTCTTCAGTAATCCTCTAGAAATTTTGTTACTTTAGGTATTTACCTATTTTCTCTGATGGAATGGCATTTCCTTGTATAAATTGGAATAATATTGATGGAATGCTTTTGTATTGCCATACTGTCTATCGATAACATAAAATTCTATTATAATTTCAATACCATTTTCTTTTTCTTTTTGTATTTTATATGGCTAGCCAGTTCCCTGATTTATTTGCAAATTCATTTTTAAACTTTTTATAATTCATTTTTATTTCTATTTCTCTTAATAAATTTAATAGCTATTGTACAAGCTTAATTTATTGAGAAATGTTTATGTTCTCTGGAGATTTTTTTTACTTCTTTTTATTTCATCCAGAATAGCTTGTAGTTCATTATTATGTTTGTTTAAAATAACTTTCAATAAAAGGTTTACTTGCATCCCAGACCATTCTTAAATCAGTGCCTTTACCTAAATTATTTTCAAAACAATCTTTTAATTTCTTTTTATAATCCTCCATTATCGCTTCTTGATGTAACAACATTGCGTTCAGTCGCCATCTAAAAGAATTTTCTTTTATACATCAAACTCACAGGATTATGACTCAAAGATATTGGTAATATTTCTACTTTGGAAATCTTAGTGGCCAAATTCTTTGAAATCCAAATCATGTCTATTCTTGAAAAAAAATCTCTGTCTTTCAGGAAAGCAAGGATATACACTGTTGAATTACCATTTTTCTGTCCCCCTGTGTCAGTGAGTCCTAAATTGTCCATCAGATCAAACAAAACTTTTGGTAATTTGCCTTGAGTGGTTTTAATGTTTTTCTCAGAAATTCTGTCCAGTTGTGGAGAGATGACTCCATCCCGGTTTCCTCATCAATCATCAATAGAAAAAAATTGTCTCCTTTATAAAAAAAAATACTTTTTCTTCATTTGGAGCTTAAATTTCCAATATCAGTGTTTTAGTCCTGTGCGGATTAATTTTCATCCACCACAACAAATTTACCATTTATTTTATTTGTCAAATTTCTACACTGCCCATCTCATCTAGGTGACTAGATTATGTTAAGATAGTCTTAAAACAGCTGTAGCTCATCTAATCATGTTTCCTGTTTGATATACCTAGAAGGGCTGACATGAATCTTGCAAATCTGAAAGTATAAAACTTCCCGCCAACTCTTTCAACTGCTTGATGCAGTTGGTGAACCTTTCTAAGATTCTTTCACTGAAGTTTAAGCCGAGGGGGCTCTGTGCTTCTTTTTATGATTTTCCTGGACAGCATATCTTCTTCCCAGTGGTGAAATCTAAAATTTGTTCCTACCGGTTCTGTGGGCGTGGCTTGGTGGGGTCATGTGACAGTGGGCATGGCTATGTAGTCATGTGACCGGGGGGTTAAAAGACAACCTCATTTTAACAATGTCCTGCTGGAGCAGGGGGTTGGACTAGATGACCTCCAGGTCCCTTCCACCCCTGGATTGCTGTGTTCTTTCAAGGTATCCTATGAAGCTGCGTCTAGTGCCAGGTTTGTGGTCCTTCCTTCCTCTCCTTTTTCCCTTTCTCCCTTTCTTTCTCTTTCTTTCTCCCCTCCCTCTTTATTTCTTTCTCCCTTCCTTTTCCCTTCCCTCCCTTTCTTTCCTTCTTTCTTTCGCAGCATCCCTCCCCCACCCCGTTTTTGGCCTAGCAGGTCTTGCAGAAGCCTCCTGGGAGCAAAAACGGACCCCCAATAGGTAGTAAAAAATGTTTTAAAAAGTAAAAAAAAAAAGTTCAGAAGATCAGCTGTGCTGCGCAATCGCGGGAATTTTTTTTTTACTTTTTAAAGCATTTTTTTACTACCGGTTTGGGCGAACCAGTAGCGTTTTCACTACAGGTTTGGGAGAACCGGTAGCATTTCACCCCTGCTTCTTCCCTTCCCCAAGGTTCCACATTCCATTACACATTTGAGATACATTTGCATATTCTATGCTAAGTATTTATAATCCATTATCAAGCAAAACATTTTAAAAATTGATACTGTAACACTTAGTTCAGTATCATCCTTCCAAGTTCTATTGGACTTTTTCTGTACAGGTAGTCCTCGAGCCCAAAATTTCTGTTGCTAAATAAGACATTCCGTAAGTGTATTTTGCCCCATGTTACTTTTCTGCCAGAGTTTCATCTTCCATCTTGAATTAAAAGGCTGTTGTAAAACTTGACCACTTGTCTTCTTCTTAACAAAGTGCATCAAAACACCCCTTGGAACATTTTGTGTTCTCACAAATCTGGAATTTATTCTAAATACTTCATCAATTTTCTGTACCTTTTTTCCAATCCAAAAAATTTCTTAGGCTTTAATGAATTTTTCTCTTAATCAGAATCCTTTGGGATTGCTCTAAGTCTCAAACAAATTCATTCTCTCTCAATTCCAATACAACTAGATTATGTAGTTCTTTTTGCAACTCTCTGTCTATAAACCTATCATATTCTGTAAAATTTTTACTTTGTCATTAACTTGTTTTACCTCTCCAGACACTTGTTTTCAGAGCTTTCCATCTTAACTTTCTTTTTATTTCCACTTTCATCTTTACAAATATGTTTTCAAGGGCCCTCAATTTACTATCAAGTGATTCAGCTAATTTATTACCCAATTCCTTAAACAACTATGGAAACAAATCCAGTGTAATTCCTTTCTCTTTTTTTGCTGATTGTTCTAACAATACTCCCTTCCTCTCCTTTCTTGCTACTCTTCTGGTTGTCATTATATTTAATTCAAAAAGAAAATTATCTTGAACAAGGGGGGGGGGAAAGGCAAGCTTCCCTTTGGTTGAGGGTCCCTTCATACTCTATCCTTGTTCTTCAGTAATCCTCTAGAAATTTTGTTACTTTAGGTATTTACCTATTTTCTCTGATGGAATGGCATTTCCTTGTATAAATTGGAATAATATTGATGGAATGCTTTTGTATTGCCATACTGTCTATCGATAACATAAAATTCTATTATAATTTCAATACCATTTTTCTGTCCCCCTGTGTCAGTGAGTCCTAAATTGTCCATCAGATCAAACAAAACTTTTGGTAATTTGCCTTGAGTGGTTTTAATGTTTTTCTCAGAAATTCTGTCCAGTTGTGGAGAGATGACTCCATCCCGGTTTCCTCATCAATCATCAATAGAAAAAAATTGTCTCCTTTATAAAAAAAAATACTTTTTCTTCATTTGGAGCTTAAATTTCCAATATCAGTGTTTTAGTCCTGTGCGGATTAATTTTCATCCACCACAACAAATTTACCATTTATTTTATTTGTCAAATTTCTACACTGCCCATCTCATCTAGGTGACTAGATTATGTTAAGATAGTCTTAAAACAGCTGTA
The DNA here is from genome assembly GCF_028640845.1 of Ahaetulla prasina. Taxonomy (NCBI): domain Eukaryota; kingdom Metazoa; phylum Chordata; class Lepidosauria; order Squamata; family Colubridae; genus Ahaetulla; species Ahaetulla prasina. The sequence goes on along the minus strand of NC_080544.1, from coordinate 8,012,753 downwards.
GCTCATCTAATCATGTTTCCTGTTTGATATACCTAGAAGGGCTGACATGAATCTTGCAAATCTGAAAGTATAAAACTTCCCGCCAACTCTTTCAACTGCTTGATGCAGTTGGTGAACCCTTTCTAAGATTCTTTCACTGAAGTTTAAGCCGAGGGGGGGGGGGGTCTGTGCTTCTTTTTATGATTTTCCTGGACAGCATATCTTCTTCCCAGTGGTGAAATCTAAAATTTGTTCCTACCGGTTCTGTGGGCGTGGCTTGGTGGGGTCATGTGACAGTGGGCATGGCTATGTAGTCATGTGACCGGGGGGTTAAAAGACAACCTCATTTTAACAATGTCCTGCTGGAGCAGGGGGTTGGACTAGATGACCTCCAGGTCCCTTCCACCCCTGGATTGCTGTGTTCTTTCAAGGTATCCTATGAAGCTGCGTCTAGTGCCAGGTTTGTGGTCCTTCCTTCCTCTCCTTTTTCCCTTTCTCCCTTTCTTTCTCTTTCTTTCTCCCCTCCCTCTTTATTTCTTTCTCCCTTCCTTTTCCCTTCCCTCCCTTTCTTTCCTTCTTTCTTTCGCAGCATCCCTCCCCCACCCCGTTTTTGGCCTAGCAGGTCTTGCAGAAGCCTCCTGGGAGCAAAAACGGACCCCCAATAGGTAGTAAAAAATGTTTTAAAAAGTAAAAAAAAAAAGTTCAGAAGATCAGCTGTGCTGCGCAATCGCGGGAATTTTTTTTTTACTTTTTAAAGCATTTTTTTACTACCGGTTTGGGCGAACCAGTAGCGTTTTCACTACAGGTTTGGGAGAACCGGTAGCATTTCACCCCTGCTTCTTCCCTTCCCCAAGGTTCCACATTCCATTACACATTTGAGATACATTTGCATATTCTATGCTAAGTATTTATAATCCATTATCAAGCAAAACATTTTAAAAATTGATACTGTAACACTTAGTTCAGTATCATCCTTCCAAGTTCTATTGGACTTTTTCTGTACAGGTAGTCCTCGAGCCCAAAATTTCTGTTGCTAAATAAGACATTCCGTAAGTGTATTTTGCCCCATGTTACTTTTCTGCCAGAGTTTCATCTTCCATCTTGAATTAAAAGGCTGTTGTAAAACTTGACCACTTGTCTTCTTCTTAACAAAGTGCATCAAAACACCCCTTGGAACATTTTGTGTTCTCACAAATCTGGAATTTATTCTAAATACTTCATCAATTTTCTGTACCTTTTTTCCAATCCAAAAAATTTCTTAGGCTTTAATGAATTTTTCTCTTAATCAGAATCCTTTGGGATTGCTCTAAGTCTCAAACAAATTCATTCTCTCTCAATTCCAATACAACTAGATTATGTAGTTCTTTTTGCAACTCTCTGTCTATAAACCTATCATATTCTGTAAAATTTTTACTTTGTCATTAACTTGTTTTACCTCTCCAGACACTTGTTTTCAGAGCTTTCCATCTTAACTTTCTTTTTATTTCCACTTTCATCTTTACAAATATGTTTTCAAGGGCCCTCAATTTACTATCAAGTGATTCAGCTAATTTATTACCCAATTCCTTAAACAACTATGGAAACAAATCCAGTGTAATTCCTTTCTCTTTTTTTGCTGATTGTTCTAACAATACTCCCTTCCTCTCCTTTCTTGCTACTCTTCTGGTTGTCATTATATTTAATTCAAAAAGAAAATTATCTTGAACAAGGGGGGGGGGAAAGGCAAGCTTCCCCCTTTTATTTCATTTATTTTTCAAGCTTCTTTTTCTTTAATATTTTCATCTCTAATGGCACTCCATAGTTACAGTGAGCCTCACAATCCATATCCTCATAGTTCCACCAATATCTCAGCCTATCTCAGCCTAACTTCTGTTTTGTAAAATCTGCCAATGGTCTGCTCCCTTTAATAATAAACAAAATCATTTCCAAAAAGACCTGGTTCATTTGTCTAAATTAAATCTAGTTTATTCAAAAGTAGTTAACAAAAAAAATCTTTCAAAATAACTCCGCTTTTTATCATTTTTTTACTTTCTTACATCTGTTCCAGGTTAAGCTTTTTGCCAGAATTTTTTTGAGTCCTTAAAACTCTTTTCCTGTCCTATTTCTTTCTAATGTAGAAATAATTACAATTCACCAAGTGGAATTCTCTTATTCTGCTGCCTACAAAATCTCTAGCTTTAAATTAATTGCATCCAAAAGTGGTTAAGGAATCAGTTGAACTTTGTGTCCCTATAATAGGCTGTAAGCTTGGTTGAATTCCTGCAACTCTCAAGACACTCAGCTCATGAGCTGACTTCAAAAATCTCCATTCCTAAAGTCTACTTACCCTCATTATCATTCCTTTATCCTAAAAGACTGCGCTGGCTGATCTTGGTTGGCCAGTGGTGGGTTTCAAATTTTTTTACTACTGGTTCTTTGGGCATGGCTTGGTGGGCGTGGCATGGCTTGGTGGGCGTGGCATAGTGGACGTGGCAGGGGAAGGATACTGTAAAATCTCCATTCCCACCCCACTCCAGGGGAAGGATACTGTAAAATATCCATTCCCTGCCCAATCCAGGGGAAGATTACTGCAAAAGGTTGACTCAGCCTTCCATCCTCTATAAGGTAGGTAAAATGAGGACCCAGATTGTTGGGGGGGCAATAAGTTGACTTTGTAAATATACAAATAGAATGAGACTATTGCCTTATACACTGTAAGCCGCCCTGAGTCTTCGGAAAAGGGCGGGATATAAATGTAAATTTTAAAAAATCCCAATTTCCTCCCGATCAGCTGGGATTTAGGAGGCAGAGAATAGATGGGGGCAGGCCAGTAAGAATTTTTACTACCGGTTCTCCGAACTACTAAAAATTTCCACTACCAGTTCTCCAGAACTGGTCAGAACCTGCTGAAACCCATCTCTGCTGTTGGCCACTTTCTGTGAGGATCATGGTAAATTAGATGTCTTTTAAGGAGTGGGGATAGCATAACCATTCTATTAATCTATAAAAGTCATCTGCCAAAGGGCACATGACAAACACAGTAAGTTTCATCTATTTTGCATGATACCATGATATACCGGTATGCGGGTACAAAAAGGGGTGGAGCTTCATCATTTTCAAAGCTTTGAATCCTCTGATACTACTATTTATATTATGCTATTAGGAATCCTATTATAATAGATGCTACAGCATATACTGTAATTCCAAGTAATTTGGGTTTTAAAAGTTTTCACCTAAAAGTTATTGCTGGGAATTAACTTGAAGGATTACTATGATTTGTAATTGGGATATTATTTTATAGTGTTGCCCATTCTTCTGTCTTTAGACATTATGTTTATGCCCAAAAGATCCAAATTATGGCCCACATTTAAACTAACTCTTGACACTTGATAATTAATAAAGTGTGCTTTTGGATATTTTTGAAAGAAGGCCTTTCAGTACTTGCATTTCTTCAATGACTTAATAGTGAAAAAAATGTAAAAGCATTTTTTTGCATTAAAATGTGCATTGATAAAAACAGCATTAGGAGAATTAAAGCTAACTAATAAGTTTGAAAATATTCCAACCCTTACTTTAGTGCACAAAATAATAAATGAACAAACATCTGTAAATATTTGTCAAGCCGATTTACTATATCTTGGTATACATACTCTGCAAGTGTTCTTTGTTTATACATCATCATATATTTTTAAAATTCTCACTTCTCTTTCTGCAGATTTCATCAGTTTCATCCAACCATTACTTTATTATTCTTTCAGCCAATTCATTTTTTCTTTCTTTCTTTCTTTCGAAATTTGCTAGCCTTTCTCTACATCAGGGGTCTGCAAACTTGGCTCTTTTAAGACTTGTGGATTTCAACTCCCAGAGTCCCTCAGCCAGCAAAGCAGGGGTCTCCAACCTTGGTCCCTTTAAGACTTGTGGACTTCAATTCCCAGAGTCCCTCAGCCAGCAAAGCTCTGGGAGTTGAAGTCCACAAGTCTTAAAAGAGCCAAGTTTGCAGATCCCTGCTCTACATGATGAAATCATCACAACATCCTTCTTTCATACTGCTCACAGATGTGGTCAGTTTATATTCTTTTGTACCATTTATTCTTAACCCTAATACTACTGCTCTTACTGCATAGACTTCTTAAGTTTATCTATTCCCATTGTATTCAACTCTGAAGTATTTCCTGATACATTAATTTTCATTTATATATAACAAGGTGATCAAAAGCATATTTTCCATTCATTTTTTGCAACAGACAATTTATCTTTTCACCAGTAATTGCATATTTTAAAATGTTTCTCTTTCTCCAAGTTTAATAAAGATTCCATCAAAATACATCCGTTCATTTATTTACTTCAACTTTTTACCATTTATATTCATTGCATTTTCTCTATCCAACTGTTGGTCTTTCATATATTTTCCTTGTTGCATCATATATTCTTAAATTCACTGCAGGTTCTCACAACATGACATCACCTGCATACAAAACTGAAGCACATGTAAACATGCCTGTAACAACTCACAAGTATTCCTGATACATGTCTCTATGCACATTGTAAAACAATGGAAACATTGATTATTTTCATTGAAGCTCTGTACATTATACAATACCTTATACTAATCTTTGAAGTAGTTGTTCTTTTATAATTTTTTCTTTCTCATCCACAGCTTGTTCATTTCATTTTACCCAACGTATTTTCCTACTTCCTATTACAAGAAAGATTTCTGTTTCAAGCACTTTCCACATCTTTCCTTCCAAATTTTTCATTGTGTATTAGAATAAAATACTTTTTCATACAAAATTATACTTTTGCGTTCAGCTGTTCTCATTTCTCTCTTTCCCTTCTTTCCCCAGTTCCATCTTAACTCTTAAATAACATCAAGATCTCACATTGTGGTTGTATACTTCCCTTGTCCTTCCAGTTTTTTTAATTATACACAAATTATGCTTTTCTGTTCTTTCCTTTACCACATACAATTATGGAAAGATGCCTGCTTAGGTTTCATGTTCAAAACTGACCTTTTTCTAAGCAGATAATCAACTGTACTGAAGGTAGTCCTCGACTTACGATCACAATTGGGCCCAAAATTAGTAACATGGCTATTTAAGTGAATCTGCCTCCCCATTGGCTTTGCTTGTCAGAAGGTTGCCAAAGATAATAATCTGACCAGACCAGGGGTCTCCAACCTTGGTCCCTTTAAGACTTATGGACTTCAACTCCCAGAGTCCCTCAGCCAGCAAAGCAGGGGTCTCCAACCTCGGTCCCTTTAAGACTTGTGGACTTCAACTCCCAGAGTCCCTCAGCCAGCAAAGCAGGGGGCTCCAACCTTGGTCCCTTTAAGACTTGTGGACTTCAACTCCCAGAGTCCCTCAGCCAGCAAAGCAGGGGCCTCCAACCTGGGCAACTTGAAGACTTGTGGACTTCAACTCCCAGAGTCCCTCAGCCAGCAAAGCAGGGGGCTCCAACCTTGGTCCCTTTAAGACTTGTGGACTTCAACTCCCAGAGTTCCTCAGCCAGCAAAGCAGGGGCCTCCAGCCTTGGTCCCTTTAAGACTTGTGGACTTAAATCCCAGAATTCCCCAGCCAGCAAAGCTGACCTGACCCTATTGTTGGTTCCTCTACCCCCAAAACCTTTTACCTTAAACTGTATAACATGGACCTCCTTGTTAAGGAGGTCTCTGAGGGGGCATGCATAAGTGCAACAGCGTGCCTTCAGTCCCTGTCTTACTGTCCCCATTTATACGTACTCATTTTATGTGTTTATGGCCATGTTTTGCTTATTTATATCCTTTTATTTGTGCTATTTTTCATGTGTCTATACCAGGGGTCTCCAACCTTGGCCGCTTTAAGCCTGGAGGACTTCAACTCCCAGAATTCCCCAGCCAGCAGAGCTGGCTGGGGAATTCTGGGAGTTGAAGTCCACCAGGCTTAAAGCGGCCAAGGTTGGAGACCCCTGGTCTATACTGTTACTGTTTCCTTGTACATGCTGACAATAAATTAAATAAATAAATTAAATAAACAGAGATAGATAGATAGATAAATAAATAAATAAATGAAGATTCATCCGCGCACTTCACGGAACGATAAAAAAAAAAAAGAACAACGCTGACGGATCTCGCTCCTGATTGGGGAAAGCGCCCGTAGGAAAAGCAGCAGGAACAGCCTATTGGCAGCTGCTCCAAAAGCAGCGGGAACAGTCTTATTGGCAGCTGCCTTTGGGGAGGCGGGTCGTCCCTCGATCCGTCATCGCCCCCAAGGCGCTCGCGCTTCCTTTCTCCACAAAATGGCGGCCGCGGTAGGGGTGCCTGGCGCCTCACCGAGCGCGGCCATCCCGTCTCCGCCTCCTCTTCCTCCGGCCGCTTCTTCCCCCAACACACCCTCGGTCACGGCTATGCCGGCCATCCTTACCCCTCCGGCCGCGACGGCGCCGCCAGCAGCGCTTCCTCCTCCTCCTGCTCCTCCTCCGGCCGCGCTGGCGGCGCCTTTTCCCGGTGGCCGCGCGGTCCGGCTCCACCCGGTGGTGCTGGCCTCTATCGTGGACAGCTTTGAGAGGCGCAACGAGGGTGCGGCCCGCGTGATCGGCACGTTGCTCGGTAAGGACCGCCGCGCGCTCCGCTGAGGAGGAGGAGGAGGAAGAGGCGGCTGAACCCGAACCCGAAGGCCCGCCAGCTGCTCTCTGGGTGTTTTGAGGGGGAAGCCGAGCCTAAAGTTTCTAGCTATTTCTAGTAGAAGAAAAGACCCTGTTCGGTCACCGGGTGCCCGGCTTTTATCCCTTCCAGGCGTTAGTCGGGGCCTGCTCATTTCAGAGGCGCTGTGTGGAGCCCGCTTTGGAAGCCGAATGAGATATTTGGACACGGGGGCGATATAAAAATAAATAAATAAAATAAAATAAATAAACCGACTTCCAGTCCCGCTTTAGGCAGGAAAGCTTTGGGCCGAGTCATTCTCTTCAAATTACATCCAGGATTCTGTGGGGGACAAAAAGAACCCCAGCAGAACCTACCTCACAGGGTTGGTGTGGGGACAAAAAGGAGGAGAAAGAGTATTAGATGTGTTTGCTTCTGGCACCTTCTACCTACGTCAGGGTTCTTCAACCTGGGCCCCTTGAAGACTTGTGGACTTCAACTCCCAGAATTCCCCCAGCCAACTTTGCTATGCTCCAACTATTGCTATGCTGGCTGGAGAATTCTGGGAGTTGAAGTCCACAAGTCTTAAAAGAGGCCCAGTTTGAAGACCTCTGTTCTACATCAGGGGTCTCCAACCTTGGTCCCTTTAAGACTTGTGAACTTCAATTCCCAGAGTTCCTCAGCCAGCTTTGCTGTCTGAGGAACTCTGGGAGTTGAAGTCCACAAGTCTTAAAAGGGACCCAGGTTGGAGACCTCTGTTCTACATCATGTTGGGCAGCGGTTTTCAGAGGGTGTTTTAGGGCAGGGGTTTCCAACCTTGGCCACTTTAAGCCTGGAGGACTTCAACTCCCAGAATTCCCCCAGCCAACTTTGCTATGCTCCAGCTATGCTATGCTGGCTGGAGAATTCTGGGAGTTGAAGTCCACAAGTCTTAAAAGCGGCCCAATTTGAAGACCTCTGTTCTACATCCAGTTGGGCAGCTGTTTTCAGAGGGAGTTTAGGGCAGGGGTCTTCAACCTTGGCCATTTTAAGCCTGGAGGACTTCATCTCCCAGAATTCTCCCAGCCAGCAAAGCTTTTGGATTTTGGGAAAATCCAAAAAAAAAAAAAAGCAAAGGATTTTGGGAGTTGAAGTCCTCCAGGTTTAAAGTGGCCAAGGTTGGAAACCCCTGGTTTAGGGAACCACATTTCATTGCATCACTGAAATAAAACTGTCCAGTTTTGTTTGTGCCAGTTATCGTAAGATAAATGTTAAGATAAAGTCCCCCTCCCCCTCTTGTTTTCCCCACAACAACCCCCCTGTGAGGTGGGTTGGACTGAGAGAGTGACTGGCCCAAAGTCACCCACTAGGCTTTCATGACTAAGGCAGGACTTTTAAACCTCCTCATGGTCTCCTGTGAGATTATTACCATATTACATTAGAATTTTTCCTGTGATTGTTTGGTTGAAAGGTGACTTAGTGTTCACAGCCTCAAATTAAAAAAGGGGGATTATACTTTTAATTAGAAAAACACTATTTGAAGTGAATTCTTTATATTTTGTAGCTTTGTTACAGCGTTGGGTTATTTATCCTTTGGCACATTCATATCACATTTCAATAAGGATTGACTAAGCAATAAGGATTGCTGGCAATCCTTATAATTTATATTGAAATATTGACCATCAATTGTGTTGTAAATGTTGTACCTTGATGAACGTATCTTTTCTTTTATGTACACTGAGAGCATATGCACCAAGACAAATTCCTTGTCCAATCACACTTGGCCAATAAAAATTCTATTCTATTCTATTCTAAAAACATGAGATAAAAATACCAAATATGAAATATAAATATATGTGAGCATTGAGTTAAGTTGATGCTATATACTCCTTTTCCTAAATAAAATGCTAGATCTGATTTCATTGTTCCATTCATTTTTTAGTCAGTATAGATGGGAGTTAAAGCTAGCTCAGGGGCTAGGACGTTGAGCTTGTTGATCGAAAGGTCAGCAGTTCAGTGGTTCGAATCCCTGGTGCTGCCGTGTAACGGGGTGAGCTCCCGTTACTTGTCCCAGCTTCTGCCAACCTAGCAGTTTGAAAGCACGTAAAAATGCAAGTAGAAAAAATAGGGACCACCTCTGGTGGGAAGGTAACAGCGTTCCGTGCGCCTTTGGCGTTGAGTCATGCCGGCCACATGACCATGGAGATATCTTTGGACAGTGCTGGCTCTTCGGCTTTGAAACAGAGATGAGCACCGCCCCCTAGAGTCGGCAACGACTAGCATGTATGTGCGAGGGGAACCTTTACCTTTACCTTTAATATGCATTAGTTTTCTGAATAGGAACAAAATGTTAAATTTGAAGAAGCAAAATGAAACCAAGATGCTTCTTTGATTTGCAGCCATGCTCTCTTGCATGTTTATTTAAATGCACATTTCTTACCTATAGCATCTAAAAGTTCATAAGTATATTAAAGAGTTTTCATAGAAGATAGTTCAGTGGCAGAATATAGTTGCTGAAATGCCTTCTTTTGGATCTTGCTGAGAGCAAACAGACTCATTTTCATTCTTGGCAGACTTCACCCTGTAGGCTTAACACACACTTGTACACCAAGATTGTTGTAATATCACTATATATCTTCTGCATATTATAAGGGGGTTGACCTTGAAGGGGTTCAAGTTGTACTGTACTGTACTTCTCAGCATATATAAATCTAATGTTATCTTCAGTTACAAGTTCTTCCTTGGATGTTCCTAGACCTTTGCTTGGGAATAATTTTACTTAGGAAAATGTTTTTTTCTTTAAACTTGTAGGCACAGTTGACAAACATTCTGTAGAGGTCACCAACTGCTTCTCAGTACCTCATAATGAATCAGAAGATGAGGTGAGTGTGCGTTATTTTGACCACGATGTTAGTTTTGCCATTAGCTTAAACACATGTAAGAAAATTCTTTTAGGAAGGTAGCAAAATCAGAGAATTGGTTTAAGGATTCTGTAATTTTTTAACTTACATTTCAGAAACCTAAAATCAGGCCTTTCTCCCCTTTCGAACTGGTAAACTATTGCAATCAACACTTTTCTTGGTATTATTGCTGGAAGGGGATATCCTAAATTGTAATGCAAATGCTTAGGTGTGATGCACTTTTAACAGAATAATGTTTTAATTTCAAATTCAACTACAGGGACAATAAAAAACAAAAATTACAAACAAGGCCAAAAGAAGAAAAAATAACGAAGTGTACACAACATATAACATTAAACCTACAACAGTGGCTGAGTGTTGAAAAATATATCTCAAATAATTCTAGTATATTCCTCCTTGCACAGTGGACTTATAAATAATTATGAACCTTTTCATCCATGCAGGCTATATTTGGTATGTATTTTAAACCACAGTTTCTTGAAAGTATCTCAAATATAGAAATCTAATATCTATTAATCAAGTCAACTATTAGCTATTAATTATTTAAAAAATTAACTGGTATCTACTCAATATAAGCTAATCTTCAAAGCTATTCTTTCCAATGTGTTATAAAATTGCCTGAAGTATTATCTCTAAGCAATGCGGTTAGTTTCACCATCTCTGCCAATACATTCAGTTTCACAATTAATTCTTCAACTACAGGTATTCCTTTTTCTTTCCAATCCTTGCAGCTGTGACCATATATACCGTGTTTCCCTGAAAAAAGACCCAGTCTTATATATTTTTTTGTTACCAAAAAAGGCACTTCTTATTTTCAGGGGAGGAGGATGTCTTCCACTGACACACCTCACTTGTGCATGTCACCCCTGGCCTCCTTTTTGCTGTCAGAGGCTTTCAGGAACTTCTTTTGTGGCAGCAAAGGCTTTCCTGAAGGCCTCTGAAGCCGATAACAGAGCTCCGGATTGATCCAGAGATCTGGCTGCACAGCCTTCAGGAAAGCCTTGCCAGCTGCAGAAGTGGGCTGGCAAGGCAGGTGTTGGGGTGTGCGAGGCCTGGCTGCAACTGTCCAAAGGTAAGTATTGGGGCAGCTCTACTTTCCCTTCCCCACCCTAGCTTAATTTTTAGTTGTGCGCTTCACCTCACCCTGTATACCCCAGAGTGGGAGGGGTCTTAATTAGGGCATATTTTTTTGATAGGGCTTGTGTTGGGTGCACGTTTAAAAATCAACTTAGGTTTTATTTTTGGAATAGGTCTTTTTTTCAGGGAAACACGGTAGAAGTAGAGTTCCAAATTGTTTTTCCATTGATTTATCCATAATACCTAGAAGAAAGGCTTCAGGTTTAATTAGTGTTATTATTTTAAATATTTTCTGCATAATCATTGTTATATTTTCTCAATATGATTTAGCATGTTTACAAGACCACATGTGATAGAATATTCTTGGAATTTGATTACATTTCCAACAATTATTAGAAGTTCCTTTATATATTCTTGGCAATCTATCTGGAATCAAATACCATCGGTACATCATTTTGTAAAAGTTTTCTTTCAAACTGTAATTAAAAGCAAATCATTATTCCACATATTTTCCAATTGATCTAGCATGACCAAAGTTTTTTGCCCATTTTACCTTACAGTCCTTAACATATTCCTCTTCCAAATTTATCCTAAATAACATTTTATAGACGTTGAAAATCAAATGGTCATCCCCAAAACATAAACTCAATTCCACATAATAGCAGTTACTTGTTTATTGATATGATGGACCCTGGGAGGTACTTTTCTTTACCATAAAACTTTGTTCAAAATGAAAAAAATGAATTTTTTTTTTATGCTATATTCATGGAGCCACATAAGTATCTTTTATAAAAGAATCCAGGGAGACAAACAGTGTGATTTATTTTTATTTATTTTTTTGCATTAGAGATAAGTTATCAATCAAAGACAAGTGCTTTCCACACTCAGAGTTTATTCTCAGTTAACAAGTTTACATAAGAGGCTTGGAAAGGTCCCCTGGCTATCAGTGAACTAATGCCATTATTGCAGAATCTTAAATTTTGTTAACTTTCAGGTTGCAGTGGACATGGAATTTGCCAAGAATATGTATGAATTGCACAAGAAAGTATCTCCTAGTGAAATTATTCTGGGATGGTAAGTCTTCATTCTACCGAAAATTGTCTATCCAGCTTCTCGAAAGAGACTACTATCTTTAATTAATATAGTGCCATAAAATAACAACAGTTCTTAAAACGATTACGTCACCTGTCAACAGTGTGGTCTTGAGAACAATATTCCTCCATTGTTACAGAATTTTGGGAAATAGTTTGACTCTAATAGGATAAACTTTGACTGTATTTTTCCCCCCTCTCATTCAGGGATGTATTGTTTGTTTGCTTGCTTCTTAACGTTGATGATAGGTTTTCAATATTCACTGAACCTTTGTGGCATATTGCTTTGATAATGTTATCTGTTGTTAGTAATAGATCCAATTTAATCCTTGGGAGTATCTGTGGATAAAGCTGTATAATCACACAAGATTCTAATTGATCTAAAATAGTGTCAAAAGCTGCTTGAGATGATAAGAGTCTCAGAATCTGTAAGAGAGTCTCCAGCAGATAGCATGAACTTGTGCATTTTCTTTTCTATTATATTTGTAACATTGCAAATTTGAAAGTATTGTTTTAAATATTATTTTAGCTGCCATTCACTTTCATTTTTTTGCTTCAGACATAAACATTCTGCTGTGCAGTATAACCTTTATTTAATATATTTTTATATATGGCAGCTCAACTCACACATATAATATTAAAATTCCACAATGTAAAAATCCTTTAACATCCTCCCATACTGTTGTAACCTAGGCACACATAATTATTACCAGACACAATCAGTCCTAAACAAACATATTTTATTAGAACAGCTGAGAATTACTTCATTCTCAGCTTAGTCCAGATTAATTCCAAAACAAATCCTTCCTAAACAGTCCTTAGGCCTTATCACAAACCTTTGTCTTCTTGGCACCCTGCCAAAGGCTTTTCTTGGCAAAAGTTCAGAAGCGAGAGATGCTGACAAGAAACAAATGAAGCAACGTTGCTTTCCTACAAAGATTCCAAGAGCAGTTGCTGCTCTTTTAAGCCTTCTGGGAGGGGCCAATCATCTCCTGGCTTTACTCCCAAGTCATCCTTTTTGCTTTAGCTGCCTTCTGACAGCTCTTTGCATGCATGCACTAGGAACAGGCTCCTCCTGTTCCTCTGCCTCTCTGCTATCCACCTCTGGAGGCTCTGGAATCCACGCATTGCTCCCAGATGGCCCTGGCTCCATCTCTGCCTCTGACGCAGAGCCCTCGTCCGGGCCTTCCCTTGACTCCAGGACTGGCTCATTGTCCTCCCCAGCCTTCTCACTGTCCGACTCCACAGCCAGCTCTGAGAATTCCCTCCATGGGAATATGACGACAACACAATAGGCAGGAATCAACACCAACCACTTGATTAGTTCCATGCCATGTCTCAAGGGCCTTCCAGAAGATTATCAAATTGGGGTCTAATCTTATCTTTGCGGGAATGATATTCAAAAGGGAGGGAGCCACTAGAGAAGGCCTGTTTTCCTGGGTTTTACTAGATGTGCTTCCCTAATAGATGGAACTGTAATACACCCTGCCTTCCCGCTCTTGTGGGCCAGAGTGATATAACTGGGAAGAGATGGTCGTTCAGATAATCTGGCCCCAAGCCATATAGGGCTTTAAAAGTGATAACCAGAACTTTGAATTGTACTTGGAAGCAAATCGGTAGCCGATATAGTTTCCACAAAAGAGGTAACATAGACTGCTGCATTTTGAGCCATTTGAAGCGTCCAAATACTATTTGGCGCCACCCCATGAAGAGTGCATTACAATAGTCCCAACAAGAGGTGACTAGAGCATGGGTGACTGTGAGAAGGGCATGTTGATGGGGGCTAACTAGTACACAACTTTTTTTGCCTTTTGGTACTGTCCATGGGGTTTTATCCTGGGAGAAATATCAACAACCTCAGATTTGCAGATGATAACACTCTAATGCCAGAAAGCAAAGAGGAACTAAAGAGCCTCCTGATGCGAGTGAAGAAGGAGAGTGCAAAAGTTGGCTTGAAACTCAATATTAAGAAAACTAAGATCATGGCATCCGGCCCTCTCAATTCCTGGCAAATAGATGGGGAAGAAATGGAGATAGTGACAGATTTTATTTTCCTGGGCTCCAAGATCACTGCAGATGGGGACTGCAGCCAAGAAATTAAAAGATGCTTGCTCCTGGGGAGGAAAGTTATGGCAAATCTAGACTAAAACTAAAAAGCAGAGACATCACCCTGCCAACAAAAGCGCATATAGTCAAGGCTATAGTTTTCCCAGTTGCAATGTAGGGCTGTGAAAGTTGGACCATAAGAAAGGCTGAGCGTCAAAGAATTGAGTGAAGAATTGAGTGGCAAAATATTAGTCAGTATTTTCAGCATAGCAACTTTTAAATGTCCTGTATTAAATTAATGTATTCACTGTGTGCAAATATTATTTTAAGCTGATTTTATTTTTGCAGGTATGCAACTGGACATGACATCACAGAACACTCTGTTTTAATCCATGAATATTACAGTCGGGAAGCTCACAATCCAATTCACTTAACTGTGGACACCAGTTTACAAAATGGACGTATGAGCATTAAGGCATATATCAGGTACTTGCAAAAACAATTCATCTGCATTTTGCTTGAAAGAAACAAAGGTAAAAAAAAATAAAGTTTTATAGTCCATAAAAGAAAAGTGTGAACCTTATTCCCATACTATTTTTTAACATTACAGCAGAACAGCTTAGATGGATATCAAATTGCAAAAATAACATTAAAAGACTAAGTTGAGATTCCAAAGTTTTGAGAAGCTCCTGCTTTGATCCTTTTTCTCCTATGACATTCTTAAAATTATTCTGGCAGTTATGTGCATATATATGGTCACTATTGTGTGTTTTTCAGAATCAGTATTCTGAAATTTATGTATCAAACCTTATTTGGAATATACATGCTAAGAAAAATTGTCTCTCTCTTAGCACTACAATGGGAGTTCCTGGTAAGACTATGGGGGTAATGTTTACTCCTCTCACTGTGAAGTATGCCTACTATGATACAGAGCGGATAGGAGGTAAGCATTATATTATTGATGGATACAATGCTGCTGCTTTTGTTCTGATGATTAGCATAGCCAAGAAGTGAAACCTAGTGAGTGGCTAGACCAACGATGGCAAACCTTTTGGACTCAAGAGTGTGAAAAATTCAAAACATGCCTACTTTGATTCTACTGGGGTGTCATATAGAATGCTACCCTCAGACAAAAAAGGCCTTTTGCGGACCTCCTCGCTGGACTTCCCTCTTGGCTTCACTCTCTGGACCCTCTGGAAGTTGCGTAAGAGGCCAGTCTTTTGGAGTTTCTGGAGCATCAGAAAAATTGCATGAGAATGCTCGCATGATTTTCAGGACACACACACACACAGAGACTCTGTGAAAGCAAGGTCTCTTTGTACAACTTCCAGAGGCTTGGCATGTCACCAAAAATGGCCCAGAGTGTCACAGGTTTGCCATCACTGGGCTAGACATAGTGATAAGACTCGGTTTTCTGTGATTGGTTATACGTTCTGTACAATAACGTTAAATGTCAGTGCTTTGAAATAAAGCTTAGAAGGGCTAAAGCTGCATCTTCATCCAGAGGAAAAGAAATAAGAAATATTGTTCCTGATATAAATATCATGTGCTTATCCTTTAATTCCTTATATATTTATTAAATATCGACTTATTCTACTAAAATGTGTATTCAGTTATTTCCAGTTGGAAATTGTTAGGCTTAGCAAGTCCCATGTATGCAAACCATGACCATGATAATGAATAAATCTATTTTAAGCATCTGTGGCCTTTATCTGGCTGGATAACACAATGAATGACAGGAAAGTGGAGCCAGCCATCGCTGTTTCCCTATCACAGCTCTTTACCGTCGTCTGTTTTCTCTTTCTGGAAAATTTTGCTTTCAGCACTCCACTCTATAGCATTTTGAAAAGGGAAACAACAGGGAAGTTTCCAAAGGATTGAATTTTGCATAGCCCTATAATGGACTACCATAGAGCATCCACTGTATTATTATATCGTTTTAGTTTATCTAGAGACATAGACCAAAACAACCAAAATTAAAATGTATACCATCCAGTATAAAAGTTCTGTTTGCATTAGAAATAGAGCATACAAACTCTTATTAGGTAACAAACTGTTACTACAGCACAGAATTTGGCCATTTTTCAAATGACAGTCCTGGTCATTTAATAGGATGTACACAATTACCCATTGAGACCAGCCTGAATAATTTATAATTAAAAGAGCTCTGCCCTCTGAGAATGATTAATAGGGCATTTAAGAAATACGTGTACAACTGTCTCAATTTCAGCATTTGCGTAAACAGTCTTGCTTGGAGATATTGTTACAGGTTCCTATCAACACCGTGGAGGTCAAAGTGATTAAGCATGCGATTGTCAATACCTTTCTAGTGAGGGCACACTATACCTATGATAAAAAATATTTGGCAGTGACAGTGAGGATAAGTAGGAAGGCTCCCCATAGTTTACTTTGTTCCAGATTAGGCATATCCAGTTCTTTTATAGACTTAGTCTCCAGTCCTGTCATCATTTTTGTTTATCAGTGTCCTTTTTAGAGTGCAGTACCTGGTATTAAAGAGTAGTTGAGTTGCCATTGAAGGGTGGATTATTTTACAGTAATTAGAAAGTTAATGGTTTACTTATCTGAATTATTACTGTTATATTATCTAACAGTAATAACAGATTATTAACTAATTTTTTGTGACCGTAACTGTGTTTAACAGATTCATATTTATTCTCTGTTCTCAGTTGATCTCATCATGAAAACCTGCTTTAGCCCAAATCGAGTGATTAATTTATCTAGT
The DNA here is from genome assembly GCF_028640845.1 of Ahaetulla prasina. Classification (NCBI taxonomy): domain Eukaryota; kingdom Metazoa; phylum Chordata; class Lepidosauria; order Squamata; family Colubridae; genus Ahaetulla; species Ahaetulla prasina. The sequence goes on along the minus strand of NC_080544.1, from coordinate 7,996,322 downwards.
GATCTTCAGCAAGTGGGGACAGCTTCCGCTCAGATTCAGGATACCCTGAGCACAGTGCTACAGTATGCAGAAGATGTGCTGGTAAACCTGCTGTGGCCAAAATATGCACTAATAGGAAACAAGACTGTGCATGTGTCATTTTTCTGTTATCTGTATACATCAACATTTTCTGTTGATGTATAATATATCAAAAATATTTTAAACATAGTATCTCTGTCCTTTTTGTCTAGTCTGGAAAAGTGGCTGCTGACAACACTGTTGGACGCTTCCTGATGGATCTTGTTAACCAAGTTCCAAAAATTTCGCCAGAGGATTTTGAGACTATGTTGAATAGCAATATCAATGTAAGTCCTTGGAGTAGAATTGTAAGTAGTACTAATAAATTGTATGGATGGGTGAGTTGTAAATTGTTGTTCAAATTAGTGATAAGTGTTAATATGCAAACCTGCATTACATCTCCGGTAGAATAATCTTTAATTATTACCATAAACTTCTGTCTGATTTCTTAAATTACACAATTTAGAAGTTGCTTTGGGTTGACATCAATCTTTCTGATATCTTCTCTGGACAGCATTTGCATTTCCTGCCCTCCAAGGAAACAGAGAACAAATATGTTGGTTTATTTCTGTAATAAAGATTTGATTTGATCTGAGAATAGTTCCCTCTTACATAGGACAGCCATTTGAAAATCGAAAAATAAAATAAAAACATTTAATGGTTAATAATCTGCTTGAAAATATTGTCCACGTACATGGTTCAAATTTTTTATTACTTTTATCAGAATACAAAATATAAAGGAAAATGAAAATAATGGAAAACTAGGAGAGGAAAAATGGAAGAGGAGAGAGTGTAGTGTCGGGGGGGGGCGGGGAAGGGAAGAAAAAATGGTGTTGGCCTCTGACTGTTTTTAGCACAGTAGAAGATAGTAACATTACAGCCTCAACTTTTCACTTTTACACAGTGATATATACTAGTCATTTCTATAACAATGAACGTGTTTAATCAGCAAAACCAAAATCAAAAGTTTCATTTTTTCCATCTCAAACACAAAATCCAGAAGTGGCTTCCTAGTGGAAACAAAATTAGACATGTTCTTTTCTTTGAATAGAGCAATCAATTTAACCTTTTTTCCTTGCGGTGGGAAATAATATATATTTCTATATTTGCACTTACTAATCTTGATATACTATCATCATTTATATTAACAACATTCACTATACTCTTCTTTTAACTTCCTTTTAACATATATACTTTCAAATTCACTTTTAAGAAGTTAAGAATATTGTCCGTTTTGAAAATAAGGCTATTTGTTCTCCAGTTTTCTGAAATTCACCAGTTTTTCATGAATTTTCAAAAATCACCAGTTTTGAAAGATTACCACTCGGGAATCTGTGGACCATCAGTTCTGTGGTCATCTTTGCTATTTCCTTCGTACTCTATTCATGTCCTTGGAGACTTGAATTAGTTTAAATTAGGGAACTGATCTTTTACCATTTTCTTCTTTAGCCTGAGTTTTAGTGGATTGGTAGCTAATTGGGGTTTCGGCTCTAAGATTCTATATCTTCTTGCCATGACTTGTTACTAATTTTCTCTCACAACATGCCTGCTCCATTTTTGCCTTTTCTTTTGTTTCTGACATACTATGCAACACTTTTGTTGTTATTGGGTATTTGTTTGAGTATATCTCAACTCATCATATATTTAACCTTTCTAACACAATCTCTTCTGGCAACTGTATCTTTGGTTATTATGCAACTTCTTTCCTTCCATTTTAGAAAGCTCTGTGTATCCATACTGGTCTCTTTTGTTTCCTATTCTTCTAATTAGTAGGATTTGCATATTTTAATGTCTTGTTTTGAATGAATTTTCATCATTCCCATTCTTTTCTCATTTTAAACCATTGGACTTTCCACCTGAGTTCATTGAAAGCTGTTTTTCTAAAATCCCGTATACTTGATTTTTGTCCATTCCCTCTCCCTTGATATCATGAAAGGTTAATATATCACTTTTTCCTAGAGTTCCCGTCACTTTCACTTCTTCCAATAGTTCCCCCAAGTTAATTAAGATGATATCTAGGATTGCAGACCCCTTTGTTGAAAAAAGATAAATGTCAGCAGAAAACAGAAATCCGCCCTCTGATTCTGGATAAGAATCATCATTTGTTAGGATAGCTGAAACCTCCTGTTAACCATCACATGCCTCTTGGGGAATTTGATCATCTGACAGCAAAAAAACTCATCCATATATCTGGCCTGGGCAAGCAGTTCATAATAAACATCCATAGCAATGACACTTCTGTTTCACTCTTTTAATTTCTGTCCAAACATTGTTGACAGGATTTTCATATTGCAATTCATGAAGTTTTATGCAGGCATATGCTTTCCTTATGTTTAGGGCAGTTTATTCCTTCTGAATAAACCAAGTATCTTCGAGTTCTATACTGCCACAAAGTATCAGTAATGTCTTTGACACATTTCTTCTTGTGTTAGGATTTTAAGTTCTCCCCTTTGGCTTCCCATAATGTACCCCAGGGTGTTCAACCCACGGCTTATTGGCTGTATGAGGCCCTGGAGAGCTAGTTATGCAGCCCCACAGGAAGTTTGTTATTTTTATATACATTAACTATATTATATATTTTAAATGGGGCCCAAGACAATTCTTCTTTACTCAGTGCGGCCAGGCAAGCCAAAAGATTCAAAAACCAAGCTCTACACATTTTGTTACTAAACTTAGAAAGTGTAAATGTTAAATACAGTAAATGGCTGTGACGCTGCAATTTAAAACTTGGTATATTTCAGGATTAAGTAATTGTAATTTGCCAACTCTCATTTAGTTTGTCTATTTTCAAAAGTAGTGCATAACTTATAATGTAGTAGAGCATTGTGCACATTGCTAAACATGCTTTTATGGGACATAATTTTACTTTTATTTTACAAATAACTCAGGGTGGCAAATATATCCGGCACTTCTCCTATTTTTCCTATGACAGCCCTGTGAGGTTGGTTGGATTGAGAGAGTATTGACCCAAAGTCATCCAGCTGGCTTTTGTGGCTAAAGTGGGACTAGAATTCACGGTCTTATACTTTCTAGCTGATGGCTTGATCATTAGACAAAGTTCTGTTGTTGTTGTTGTTGTTGTTGTTGTTGTTAGAGTTGTACCTTTATTTTGATACTTGGTATTTTGTTCTTTGGTATTTTGATACAACTCAAGGCATTGTAAATAATGCTTCTGCCTTTTATTTTCTCTACAACAGTACTCTCTGAGGTGAGTGAACCAAGAGGGACTGACTCAGGCAGGTTTTGTGCCTAAGGAAGAATTAGTGTTATTATTCAGAATATTGTGAACTGCAGAACGTATAATATAATAGAGTTGGAAAGGATCTCAGAGATCTTCTAGTCCAACCCTCTGCTCGAGCAGGAAACCCTATATCATTTCAGACAAATAGTTGTCCAGTCTCTTTTTGAAAGCCTTCACTGATGGAACACACACAACTTCTGAAGGCAAACTATTCCCTTGGTTATTTGTGCTCACCATGAGGAAATTTCTCCTTAGTTCTAGGTTCCTTCTCTCCTTGGTTAGTTTCCAACCATTGTTTCTTATCTTGTCTTCAGGTGTTTTGGAAAACAGATTGACCCCCTTGTCTTTGTAGAAGCCCCCCAAATATTGGAACAATGCTATCGTATCCCTAGTCACTGTTTTTATTAGACTAGACATACCCAAATTCCTGTAACTGTTCTTTTTACGTTTTAGCCTCCAGCCCCCTAATCATTTTTGTTGCTCTTCTCTGCACTCTTTCCAGAGTCTCAACATCCTTTTTGTATTGTGACCAGAACTTTATGCAGTATTCCAATCGTGGTCTTAACTAAGGATTTGTAAAGCGATATTAGAATTTCATGTGATGTTGATCCTATCCCTCTATTAGTGCAGCCTATTTGTGAGCACAGAAAAGCATTGGCTTTTTTGGCTGCTGCCACACATTATTAGCTCATATTTAAACAGTTCTCCACTAGGACTCAAAACCCTCTCACAGTTGCTGGCATTAAGCCAAGTTTCACTATACAGTTGGTTTTTCTTAACTAAGAGTAGAACCTTACTTTTACCTATGTTGAATTTCATTTTGTTAGCTAAGGCCCAGTTTTCAAGTCTGTGAAGATCTTTACGGATCTTGAGTTTGTCTTCTAGGGTGTGGCTATTCCTGCCAGCTTAGTGTCATCTGCAAATTTGATGAGTTCCCCTTCAATTCCCTCATCTAAGTCATTTATGCCAATCTAGAATTGGAAGCTTTAAAATATGTTTGTTTATTGGTATGAACGAGTGGACAAAGTTACAGATTTGTTTCTAATTACTATTTCCACTGAACAATGCTGTATAATGTACAAACTCCTAAGTATATTCTCTTTTTTTTTTCCTCCTTAGGACCTGCTGATGGTAACCTATTTGGCAAATCTCACCCAATCACAGATTGCACTCAATGAAAAAATCTTAAACCTGTAATGAAATCTTAACCATCTTTTAACAAGACAACCTAAAGAAACAGTGGAACTTCTTTGCACAGTCCAGACTCCATAATTGGATTTTATCTTCTGAACTGACTGCTGAATTAATCTTTCTCATCGTTTTTTCTAAGTATGGTCAGAAAGGTGATCATCATTAAAAATGACCAAGGAATTCCTAAGTTCCTCTGTCTTGCTTGTGTATTATTAACATAGCTCTATAAATTTGTAGGGATCTTTGATTTCTACTACGGAAATATATTTGAATTTGTTTTTGAAAATATTTATCAGCTTCAAGTGTGAAAGAAAGAATAATTTAATTAAAAATAATAAGCTTTTCAAAATGTCATTCCAAACTTCTACCAAAGTACGTTTAGGATTTAGTTGAGTATAGGGATAAGCATTGTAGAAAAAAAAAGTTAATCTCGTGTCGCGTTCCTGTCTTATAGATTACTTTCTTTTAGGATAGAGACTTGTTGGACTGAAGCTTATTGATAAAAAAAACGATACAGCATAACAAGATTTTGTTGAAGGGCAAGGCAGAAGAAGAATTCTTCTCAAATAACCAATGTTTCAACTGTGCTATAAATGCAGAACGTTAACAGGGCTGTGAAAGCCAATTAATGCATTCTTGTATCACAGTGTATCACAACACAGTGCCATAGTGCGAGCAGAAATTGTAGGAATTTACTTAGATGAAAATAACATTCTAGGTCTCAGGAAATTCCTTTAGGTAGTTGACCTGGAGGAAATGAAAGCAATGACTCTTCTGTTACAGAATTTTTTTTTCAAGGATGGAACTCATGAAAGGGTGTTTAGTCCTTTTTCTTGAGCAAGAACAGATACCCTTAAAATCAAGGATTTTCCTTTCGGTAGAAGAAATTTGGGAACTTGGCTATCCAGTGAGAAAGTGGGAGAAGGTCTAGTGATTAATGCAGCAATGAAATCAGATGATCAGGATATATTTCTTTGTATATGAATAACAGTTCTACTATGGATTGATGCTCCATAGATGTATTTGGGAATTTGAATTATAAACCAAACATTTTTCTGCACATGGTTCCTGATGTGGGTGATACAAAATACTGTAGTAATACTGCCAGAATAAATAGGGGAATAGAATTGGCATCTTGGATCTTAAAGATTTGATCTTCTTCAAGATTTTTTCTTTAGTGAGTAATATAAATGGGCGGTGCTATTATTTGCTGGTCCTTTCCACAGATACTGATTGATTGTTATGAGAATAGAATGCTAAATCAGACTGTTTAATTTGATAAGACCTGCTTCTTTGCCTAAGCCAAACTCAAGGCCCACAGGGAGATGGGAATGAGAAGCAGGGAGGGAAAGGGGTAGGGATAGGAGGAGTAAGAGTGGGGGGAGAAGGAAGAAGGAGGGGGAAGGAGAAGGAAGGAAGACGGGAATGAGAAGGAGGGAAGGAAGGGAGATTACGAGAGGGCAGGAAGATCTGAGGGAAGCACTTGGCCACCAGCAGCCCTGCTGCCCTCTTGCCATCCCCTTGCCCCCTCCTCTCCTGGTGCTCTCCTATCACTGAGGTTGCTTTGGTTACAAAATCGGATCTCCTTGCAAGGAGAGGGAGTGGGTCTCCCTCTGACCCATACTCTTTGCTCTCCCGTACACACCATGAGCAGCCTGGCCACGGAAAGCAAGCACAGCAGCAGCAGCCTCGAGGAGGAAAGTGCAGCCAGGAAGCAGGGCTGGGCTGGGCTGTGGGGCCCCGGTGGCCTGGGACCTTGAGGGCCAGGTTGGGCTCTGGGCAGCCTACGCCGCCATCCGGCTATCCTCTGCAGACGGCCTGAGGGCACTTGCCCTGGTCTTGCCTTCCACTACTGGAGACCATGGCCTGGGCCATCACAGGTGCCCGATGTGAGCAACATTGAGCTGGCCAGGCCCACCCAATTGGCTGTGACCACCCAGCCATGCGCCCCTGAAGTTGACCACAACCAGCAAAGCTCTGGGAGTGGAAGTCCACAAGTCTTAAAAGAGCCAAGTTTGCAGACCCCTGCCCCAGGACATTGCAACCTTCATGAGTCAGTTTGCAGACCCCTGCCCTGCCCTGGGGTCATGTGACAATCTTTTTGACAGACAAAGTTATTGGGGAAGCCAGGTCCATTTAATAGCTGGCAAGAAAGATGGTAAAATAAGGCAAAACTTAACTGTCTCACTAAGCAACAGAAATTTTGGATTTCATTTTGGTTGTAAACTGAGGACTACCTGAACCTCCGAATCAGATCTGATGATGACGACGCAGCATTCCCCAAAATAGCAGTTCTATAGAGTTGTGATGGCTTATCTTGGGTGCAGCCAAGTGGATTTTTCCCCTGGCTCCCTTGTAAAAAAAACAAAACACATCCCGTTTCCTCCATTTAAATACCTATTAAAGCAGGGGTCTCCAACCTTGGTCCCTTTAAGACTTGTGGACTTTGCTGGCTGAGGGACTCTGGGAGTTGAAGTCCACAAGTCTTAAAGGGACCGTGGTTGGAGACCCCTGTATTAAAACTAAAGCAAAACTAAAGTAAAATTGCCCCTTTTCCTGACGTGGGCGGACAGGGCCTAGGCCACAGGGTTGACTCCCGATCCAGCCCGCGCGTTTTTCCCCGAAAGAGCCTTTGCGGCAGCGCCGCGCTCCTTCGAAGGGAGCGAGGGAGGCTAAAGCTCAAGGAGCGGCGCCCGATGAGCATCCGGGCCGAGGAGGGCGAAGGATGCGCGGCCGATGCCGAAGTCCGTCCTTCCGGAGGCTCCTCCGCTTTTGGCCTCCCCGGTGGCCCAGAGGAAGGCGGAAGGCCGGCGGGGCAGGCGGGGCGAAAACGTTCCCTGCCCTACGGAGCAGGAAAGGGGCGGAAACAGGCTCGCCTCGCCCGTCTCCATTTTGCTCTTCGTCCCGAGAGCGTCGGTGGCCGGAGGGGACGCCGAGTTTCGTAGCCACCTTCCAGGCGAGTGCAGGGCGGTGAGGGAGGCCGAGGCGCCAATTCTACTCCGTCTGAGGCGGCAGAGACCGTCCTTTTCCCCCTCAGTCCCTCCCGCCCTTCCCAGGGCGTGTGCCTGCCGCTACTTCTGTGGGGAAAAGCTTTGCTTTTTCTTTCTTTTTCTCTTTCTTTCTTTCTTTTTTTGGGGGGGGGATGCCGTTTTTATGGGCGGGGGTCGTTAGAGGGGTCGCGTCTCCTGCCTGTCACCACCTAACCCGCTTCGCTCTCTGTTGCCATTTGATGCCCCCCCCCCCAACCTCCCTCCCTCAAATCATGAGGCAAACTTTCTTCTTGTGAATATAGGTCATTCGTGAACCGAAAATGTGGAATAATGTGGAATAATAAATGTGGAAATTGTACAAGTCAGTCAGCGCGGGGCGTGAAAACGACCTAAGGCAGGGGTCTCCAACCTTGGCCACTTTAAGACTTGTGGACTCCAACTCCCAGAATTCCTCAGCCAGCTTTGCTGGCTGAGGGATTCTGGGAGTTGAAGTCCTCAAGTCTTCAAGTAGCCAAGGTTGGAGACCCCTGCCCTAAGCTTTGCTGGCTGAGGGATTCTGGGAGTTGAAGTCCTCAAGTCTTCAAGTAGCCAAGGTTGGAGACCCCTGCCCTAAGCTTTGCTGGCTGAGGGATTCTGGGAGTTGAAGTCCTCAAGTCTTCAAGTAGCCAAGGTTGGAGACCCCTGCCCTAAGCTTTGCTGGCTGAGGATTCTGGGAGTTGAAGTCCTCAAGTCTTCAAGTAGCCAAGGTTGGAGACCCCTGCCCTAAGCTTTGCTGGCTGAGGGATTCTGGGAGTTGAAGTCCTCAAGTCTTCAAGTAGCCAAGGTTGGAGACCCCTGCCCTAAGCTTTGCTGGCTGAGGGATTCTGGGAGTTGAAGTCCTCAAGTCTTCAAGTAGCCAAGGTTGGAGACCCCTGCCCTAATCTTTGCTGGCTGAGGGATTCTGGGAGTTGAAGTCCTCAAGTCTTAAAGGGACCAAGGTTGGAGAACCCTGTTTTGCTGGCTGAGGGATTCTGGGAGTTGAAATCCACAAGTCTTCAAGTTTATTTATTTATTTATTTGTCAAACACAACAGTATATATAAGTATAAACATGTAATAACCATACGAATTGGATACAGTCAAAGGGGACATTAGGACAGGAACGGTAGGTATGCTGGTGCTTTTATGCACGCCCCTTATAGTCCTTTTAGGAATGGGGTGAGGTCAACAGTAGATAGTCTTTGGTTAAAGCTTTGGGATTTTGGGAAGAGGCCACGGAGTCAGGTAGTGCATTCCAGGCATTAACAACTCTGTTACTTGAAGTCATATTTTCTGCAATCAAGAAAATATTGAGCGGTTCATATTAAGCTTAAATCTATTGTGTGCTCGTGTATTGTTGCGATTGAAGCTGAAGTAGTCTTCGACAGGAAGGACATTGTAGCAGATGATTTTATACTCAGGTCATGCCGAAGGTGGCGGAGTTCTAAATTTTCTAAAGCCAGGATTTCAAGTCTGGTGGCATAAGGTATTTTGTTGTGATCAGAGGAGTGGAGAACTCTTCTTGTAAAATATTTCTGGACACGCTCAATGGTATTGATGTCTGAAATGAAGTGTGGGTTCCAGACAGGTGAGCTGTAATCGAGAATTGGTCTAGCAAATGTTTTGTATGCTCTGGTTAGTAGTGTAATCTTTCTGGAGAAGAAGCTACACAAGATTAAGTTTACAACTCTTAAAGTCTTTTTGGCGATGTAGTTGCAGTGGGCTTTGGCACTTAGATCGCTTGATATGAAAACTCCAAGGTCTTTGACGGGGTGGGGGTCATCTACAAGGTAATGTCCATCAAGCTTGTATTTAGTGTTCTGATTCTTTTTTCCAATGTGTAAGACAGAGCATTTGCTGGTTGAGATTTGGAGTTGCCAAATTTTGGACCATTCCGACACAAAGTCAGGGTCTTTTTGAAGGGTAGCTGCATTGTTGGTAGGGTTAAATAGTTGAACATCATCGGCGAAGAGAACAGGGATTCTGGGAGTTGAAGTCCACAAGTCTTCAAGTTGCCAAGCTTGGAGACCCCTGATCTAAGGCCTTTTTGCTCCTCTTGAGTTTGACGCTTTTCTCTAGCAGCTCCTTGTAGAATTAGCGAATTAATGATAGCATGCTAAATTTAAAGTACTCCTCAGGACAATTTTCTCTTTAATCTTTCTCCTGAATTTGACCTATGGTGCTGGCAGCTAATGTGTGAAGTCATTCTCTTTGCTTTCTGCTTCCTTAACATGAGTAGCTGCTCTAAGACAGAGGTTAGCCTTGTTAGCCTAACAAATAGAGTAGTAAACAAACAGAGTAAATAGAGTTTCCATAGAGATGTTGGCTACAAGATGGGTGGCAAATACATTTCATAAATAAATAAAGTAGATCTGTGACTGCATGGAAACGCCCTTCATAGTCATACACACCCTATTCCCTCTGGGAAATTTTTGAGCGAAGGAAAATAAATTTCCTCACAAGGAAATAAATGTCTATGGAGATTTCTCCGTCATCCAGATCAGGGGTCTCCAACCTTGGCAACTTGAAGACTTGTGGACTCCAACTCCCAGAATTCCTCAGCCAGCTTTGCTGGCTGAGGGATTCTGGGAGTTGAAGTCCGCAAGTCTTCAAGTTGCCAAGGTTGGAGACCCCTGCTTTGCTGGCTGAGGGATTCTGGGAGTTGAAGTCCACAAATCTTCAAGTTGCCAAGGTTGGAGACCCCTGATCCAGATCATGGTTATCCCAAAAGTGCTTTTTCAAAAGGCAACTGGACTTGCTTTCCTCCCCACCCCCCCCTCTTTTAAGATGTTTCACTTCTCATCCAAGAAGCTTTTTCAGTTCAGTTTTCAGCACCACAATGGGGAGGGAAAACATTGCCCCCTTCTTAAGCAGAGTTGCTGAAAATCCCCGCTTCTCTGCCGCAATTTCTTCCCCATTGGTAAATTGGTTTACTTGCGAGCAGGAAAACCAGATGGGGACTGTTTGCACTTTTTCTGAGGGCAGCATGCAAGTCACAGATTGTCCAACTTTTTCTTAACACATTTGTACCATGGGGTAGAGAGTTTTACATCACAAATAATTGTACAATGTATCAGTTATGCTGGCTCTTGGAAGTACTGCAGATGTAGCAGCCTTTCAAGTTAATTTACTTAAAATACGTTGTTGGAGAACTAATACTGATAATATAAACCTTTTTCCGGGGGATTTTGCTGATAGAAGAAGATAGAGGAAGCCTGACAGGATTAGCTAATCTTTTATGTTTAATACTTCATTCATTTGCCCATTCTTTGCACCTGCAGATGGAGCCAAAAAAAGGAGGTTAATTCTATTTCTGATTAGAAGCCAGAATTGAAATTGTTCATCATCTAATGGAGTTTAGCCCCTCCTTTGCAGGCTGCATAAGAGAAAGAGCTCTCCCCCCTCAGCTCTGTCTTCAGGTCAAGTACCAAAACCATGCATAGGAAGGAAAAGTGAAGGTTTGAAGGAGAAGGAAGGCAAACTTAAGACCAAGGAAGCAAGATGTAGCAAGCAAGTCATTGCTACCGTCACAGTGTTCCTGTGGCTGATCAGCTGCTTGAAACACACCACTGTGACGGTGATCAGGCTGTTGGAAGAAATATCCATCTGGGTTCAGTTCCAAGTGGGGACAAAGACGCTAGAAACATGGAGGTTGCTTGGAAAGATGATTTAATGGTGGCCAGGATCACATGGCTTGAGTTCCTGAACAGAAAAGGGAAGGGAAGGGAAGCTGTGCACGCCCTGGCTTTATGCTTTCTCTGAGCTTTGAACTTCCTGGGGCACAGGAAGAGTATCCTGATTGGTTGTCAGACTCCCAGGGGGTGGGGGGTCTTAGCTAGCCTTGCTGGCTGATGTAATCTTCCCAGGTGTCATGTGGTGAGTTTCTGTTGCTAGGTGGGTCCTATTGTGTTGCAGATGATGGTCCCATTGACAAAGGTGGGGAGAATGAGTTTCTACCTCTGACCCATTGACAAAGGTGGGGGGAGTCAGGAAGCTACTTTGTCTTTAAAACATGTTTCTCCATTTCTCATCCAGGGAAATATATTCTGCCTTTTTAAATATTTTCTAAAATATTTCATTCTTCTAGGAGGGGGTGGGTGCTAACTTCCTACAAGGCTAAGGAATTCCATTGGGTTTCGTCCTTAGCCAGTCAAATGGCACTTCCAGATATACCCACACTTCTTACAATTTTTGTCATTTTTCATCTTCTGGCTGCTGTATCCCTGGCTTCTTTCCATGAACCCAACTACTGTAGTATGTGAATGAGAAAGCAGCACTGAGCAACAAAAGGAGACTAAGAAGCTAGTCATAACCCTGTTGATTCTCTTTCTCAACCAGGAGAGATAGATATTGTGAGGCTTCTCATGTAGGGGCGGAAGAACCATGGGTTGATTGGGGAACCAGATAGGAACCCAGTGATGGATCTTCTTCCTCTTCTACAGGAGCCAGCAGATACTAGCTTTCGAAGGCCTCTCCCATCCAGTGTCAACAGGCAGGAGATTGCTGGTGCTCTGGCTGCTTTAACTGCAGAACATGAGCTAGCAGCTTTTGTTCCGTATAGGACTTCTGTGAACTTCTACCTTTTTTTAATCTGAAAAGAAGAAAAACCATGCAGGCTTTCAAAGCCTTCACGTTCATTTGCCCTGTATAGAACTGCTTTTTATAATAGGACTGTTATTACAGTACTATATTCTATGCTGATAAATTTAAGCTAAGGCAGACCCTTTCAAATGTTTGGGAAATCTTCTACGATCTATTTAAAGCTATTCAAATTTCACTTCAGTCAAATATTGTGTTTAATCGGTCTGTTTCTGGAGAGATACTGTGCAACACTGTTTGTAAAGGATGAGATCTTTTATTTTAGCAAATTCCACAGTACAACAGAATGATTTAGTGACTGTTGAAAAGTAGCTGATTGGCCTTTAATGAGCACAAACAAAGCTGCATTCACATGATACATTCACCTAGTTACTGAATTAGGTTGTTTTCATAGGATATTTTCAGATGTAGCCCAACGTAAGATAATATCAAAATAAAATGTATAACCAGTAACTAAACCAATCAGGCTATAAGATGTGCTTTATTAGCATTTTTTACTATTTACTGAATTCTCATAATTCATGGAGCTATCTCTGTAGAACTCAGTAAGCTCCACAATAGCTAGCCAAAATTAACCCTAACTTTACACATTGCACAGATTTAACCATTGTGTTAAGCGTTCTTCTTGTAAGATGTGCAGCCATTTAAATTTTACAAATTAAATCTCTCTCTCTCCTCCCTCCCCCCCCTCCCTCTCCTGGGTGTGTGTCTTTCTCTCTGCCAAATAATAAATGCCAGTAGAAGCTTTGGTTGACTAATCCTTCAGGACTTTTTTCTCTTTCAGCTTGTAGTTTAGGGAAGTGTATCTCTTCCCATTTTACATATCGAGATAAAAGTTTGTATTCTTTCTCACTTTACAGTGTTCTGACCATTATGGCCAGATAATTTAAAAACGAAGATTTATCACCTAAAACAGGATAAAACTTCACAGCATGCAATAGGAAAATGCCTATATTTTATGAATTTCATATATATATATTTAAATTGTAAATATTTCTACTCTGAACTATTAACTACTGATGTTAAAGCTTTTTATAAATACATATTTTGCATATATGATATTAGAGGCAACAAGTAGGCGGTTCTTTTCCATATTTTTTTTTCTTTTTAAATAAAAATATTCAGTTAATTGTAGGTCTATTTTTTATTTCTTGAATTTAATCATTGCTATAAATAATAAATCCTAGAATTAGATACATTAATACTTACAGTATTTCTAAAACTCCTAAATCCCTTGATTAGATCCACTACAAATATTCTGTTTCCTTGAAAATAAGACCTATCCAAAAAAGAAGCCCTAGCATGTTTTTACGAGTGCATCTAATAACACCCCCCCCCCAAATAAGCCCTACCTAAGAGCCTGCGCAGCTGGCTGCACACCCAGTTCGCCTGGTTGCTCGCGGTGCTGTGTCCTCAAGGCGAGGCGAGGGGAGTGGTGCTTCTCCACATGCCCCTCACCGGCTTACTTCAGGGCCCCTGCAGCCAGGCCATCCACGCCTCAACACTTGCCTTGCGGGCGGCAGCACCAGCAGCCTTATACAGCAGAAGCCCATGTGGCTGCTGGCCCACTTCTTCTGCTTGCTTGTGGCTGCAACGGAGCAGGAGGCCGAAGAATGTGCTGCGGCTGCGAGGCGCAGGTGTTAGGGCATGGATGGCCTGGCTGCAGGGGCCCTGAAGTAAGCCAGTGCGGGGTACATGGGGAGCTCCACCCGCCACCTCACATGGCCGCAACTTTGGCCATACGGGGTCCTGGTGGATGGGGTTGTTGGAGCTGCCACTGCAAGGCGCAGCAAGTGTTGGGGTGTGGGTGGCCTGGCTGCGGGCCCCCCTGAGATAAGCCAATGCAAGGCACATGGGCAGCTCCACCTCTTGCCTTGCGGTGGTGGCATTGGCATGGCCTCCTGCCCTTCCACAAGCAAGCAGATGTGGGGCCCCTGTACATGGAGAGAGAAAAAAATCAGACACCCCCAAAAATAAGCCACTGTGCATATTTTGGGGCCCAAAAGAAAGTAAGACGCAGTCTTATTTTCGGGAAAACACGGGTTGTGCCTTTCTTACTGTACTTATTCCAAAGGGCATAAATTTATTTTTTTGACCTATATATCAGTTTCACTGGAATGAATTATCTGGAAATTATTGTGGTGTATTTTTGTCTGATTTGAGAGAATATAAGCTTGTAAACCCAAATCTTTTCTCAGTCCTCTCACCCAGTTATTTCTACAAAGTGATTATAAGCCATTTTATGAAAAGAAATATGGTGCTCTAATACAACAATATAAAGTTTGGATGTTCATTCTTTTGTTGACTTGATAACATCCTGAATTAATTTTTCAAATTCAATAAGCTGCCTTTTAATAGCTTTGGTATTATTTGGGTTGGGGGGGGAAAGAAATACATTTGTAGCAAATTGAGGCAATTAAGATTGGTGCTTGAAAATGTCCCACCCCACCCTATCCCTGGGAATAAAATAGCATTACATATTACTTCAGTTGGCTTTTGTTCTTTCATTACTTTCTACCAGTAGTGATTTTTCACAATGAGGATGTTTCACATTAATAAGTGATGAAATGGAGGGAGAAAAGTGAGGTTGCACCTTTTCCAGATTTCCCTTGCAGACGTAAAATGGATTAGAAGTAGAATTTATTGTTCTTTAGTATAATCAGCACAGAAGGAAAGACTTTTCATCCTCTTTTAAATTTCCATGGCAAACCGTCACTTGGGTTCTGCATTTCCTACCACTCTTACAATATTTCTCAGCTATATGGCTTTGCAGTCCAATTTAAGGTGTGAAATACCTAATCCATTCTCTTTTGAGTTAGTCAGTAATAATATATTAGTACATTTCTTTATTAATACTAATATTAGATAGGTGAAGAAAAATGACAAATTTAATCTAAACTTGTGACTATGTGACTAACCATAATTTCTTAAATTATACACTATCCAACTCAGCAACTCTGGACTATTTACATTTTTAAAGGGATCTTTAGGATTGTGCGTGGACATAGCACCCTTGGAAGCATTTAAATACTAATACCTTTTGCAGTGGCTATTTGTGTGACTGCTTTGCAAGCTGCCCCAGGGTCTGTACGTATGTGTGTATATACAAACAGCACTTTGGTTGGTGTTGCCAATTAAGTGTTGTTGTTTCCACATGTAGACAGAGACAATTGGGGATAGCCCTTAGAGTAGTTGTGTGGGTCCTCCAAGAGACCCAAATGTATTAATAATTTCAAGAGAGAAGTTTTTTTTACTATACATTACAGAGCATCTCTTTGAAATCTTTCGTATAGCTCTTGTTTACTTTACAGTTTCGGTATCTGCAAGTACTTCCCATTGCCTAGAAAATGGGCTTTTTGTTTTTATCTGTTTGGCTACTCGGTGAACATTTTGTGAGCAACCAACTGTCAGGCAGGCATATGCTTGCTACAATTCACTTATAATGTAACCCAGAGGTAGTCAACCTTTTTATACCTACCGCCCATTTTTGTATCTCTGTTAGTAGTAAAATTTTCTAACCGCCCACCGGTTCCGCAGTAATGCGCCGTGTATCGTCGTCTGCGCATGCCTCTCACGCATCGTGGATTGGGTTTGGGGGGGAGCGCCGGCTACCAGCTCTGCTTGTTTGTTACAGCTGGGTGGTGTGGGGAGAGATGCGCAAGCTATTCTGGGATGAGGCTCTTTTGTTTGCGGTCACACTATAGCGCCATTTAATTTCACTTACGTAACGTGAATTGCGTGGGCGATACAAATAGTATATTTTCAGCAATTTAAATTGTCACGGGGAATTTTATGAAAACTTAATGAACATTTTTTAAAATAATGCTATGAAAATTTTTAAAAAAGTCAACTAAATTTAAAAAAAAAGGAAAATGCTTCAGTATCGGACAAAACTCCTACCGTTCACCATGAAAGCTGGAACGCCCACTAGTGGGCGGTAGGGACCAGGTGGACTACCACTGATGTAACCAAAATATATCTGATTGAATTTTTTTTATTTTATTTTTTTGCATTTATATCCCGCCCTTCTCCGAAGACTCAGGGCGGCTTACACTATGTCAAGCAATAGTCTTCATCCATTTGTATACTATATACAAAGTCAACTTATTGCCCCCCAACAATCTGGGTCCTCATTTTACCTACCTTATAAAGGATGGAAGGCTGAGTCAACCTTGGGCCTGGTGGGACTTGAACCTGCAATATTGCAAGCAGTTGCTGTTAATAACAGGCTGCATTAGCCTGTTGCGCCACCAGAATGAATTAATCTCAGGCTTTTTGTTCCTTCCTTTCTTTTTTCATGAATTCCTAAAAATTAAAGTATTCATTTGAAGAAATTTAAAAACAAATAAAATTATTATTGTTTTACTATGTATCACACACATAAATACACAATTAAAAAGTGATGCGAATAAAAGGAGTTTTATATGCCTCTTGTCTCCCTTCTGTGAGTTCATTAGTGCTCGATACTTGAAATGATGAAATTTTACAGAAGATCTCAAGTATTTGTTTTCCCTCTTACTTTACAGAATGTCCTACCCAGGATATCCTCCATCTGGCTACCCATCTTTTCCTGGTTATCCTGCAAGTATTGATTTGTTTAATATATGCTGGGGGTGTTGAATAATTTATGAAATAAACTAACTTGAGTAAACTAACGGTAGCACCATTTGGTCTGAATCTATCTTGAGATTGGCAAAGTAAAGCCTCATATATTCTATTTATTAAGAAAACTATAAATAGCAATGCTTGTTCATTTCTTTTTTCCCTTTTATAATTTATTAATTTATAATATAAAATACAAAAATACAAAAGAAAATAGTAGGAAAATAACGGAAAGAAAGGGAAAGGGAAAAGTGTAAGGCAAAGAGAAAAAAGAAAGAGAAGCATGGACTTCCAACTCTCTTTGGTGCAGTAGAATAACAATAATAATAGCATAATAAAATAAAAATAGCATCAAACCTCAACTTTTTACTTTTACATAATAATGTAAACTAGCCATTTCTATAACAACAAACCTATCTAATCAGGAAAATCCAAAATCAAAGTTTCATTTTTTCCACCACAGCACAAAGTCCAGAAGTGGTTTCCAAATAGAAACAAAAGTAATTGTATTTTTTTTCTTTGTTCAAAACAGTCAATTTGGCCATCTCTACTAAATCCATCAACTTTTGCAACCATTCATCCATTGTAGGAATAAAAGTGTCCTTCCATTTTTGTATGTAAAGTAATCTTGTTGCCATCAACATATATAACATCAAAGTTCCATTTTTTCCCCATTAAACCCAGAAGAAAATTTAATAATAATATTAACAACAACAACAACAACAGAATTGGAAGGGACCTTGTAGGTCATCTAGTCCAACCCCCTGCTCAAGCAGGAAACCCTCTATCATTTTTGACAAATGGCTCTCCAATCTCATCTTGAAAGCCTTCGGTGAAGAACCCACAACTTCTGAAGGCAACTTCTGTTCCATGGGTTGATTGTTCTCACTGTCAGAAAATTTCTCCTTATTTCTAGGTTGAATCTCTCCTTGATCAGTTTCCATCTATTGTTCCTTTTCTGGCCTTCGGGTGCTTTGGAAAATAGGTTGTCCCCCTCCTCTCTGCGACAGCCCCTCTGTGACATCCCTCTCACAGTTACTACTATTAAGCAAGGTTTCACCCAGTCTGTATGTGTACTTTTGATTTTTCTTGTCTAAGTGTAAGATTTTACTTTTCTCTATGTTGAATTTCATTTTCTTAGATAGGCGCAGTGTTCAAGTCTGTCAAGATCCATCTGGATGTTAAGCCTATCATCTAGGGTGTTGGCTATTCCTGCCATCTGCAAATTTGATAAATTCCAATTCCATTCCCCCGACTAAGTCATCTATGAAGAGTATTGGGCCTAAGACGGAACTTTGTGGTACCCTATTGCTTACTTCCCTCTATGTAGATGTAGTACCATTAAGGACTATTCATTGAATATGGTTTGTCAGCCAGTTACCAATCCATCTGGTATGATGCTATCTATCCCACATTTTTCTAGCTTACCAGTAGGTTGTGGTCTACTTTGTTGAAGTCTAAGTATACTATGTCCACAGCATTTTTTTGGTCTACTAATTTAGTCACTTTGTCAAAGAATGAAATAAAATAGGTTTGGCATGATCTGTTTTTAACAAACTGGTGCTGACTTTATTTGCTTCTAGATGTTTGCAGCTCTGTTTTTTAATTATCTTTTCCAGTATCTTCCCTGGTATTGATGTTAGGCTGATTAGTCTCTAATTTCCTGGGTTGTTCTCCTTTTTTGAAGATGGGAACCACATCAGCTCTTTTCCAATCCTCAGGTAGTTTCCCAGTGCTCCAGGATTTTTGGAAGATATGGTACAATGGTACTAAGAAATCATATGCCAGCTCCTTCAGAACTCTGGGGTGTTATATTCATCAAGATCAATCAGTGTTTTCTTAACTTATTTTAATTTTAAAATTTTAATTCTCTTGCTTATTTTAATTTTTATTTCTAGTCTGTCTTTTACAGTTAGGTTTTTGGTAGGTTGGACTACAGTTTCTTTTTATGTGAAGACTGATTGCAAAGAATGAGTTAAGCAGTTCTGCTTTCTATCTACTGCCTGTTACTTCCTTGCCATCTTCTCTCTTTAGTGAACTGACTGTTTCCTTGACCTTTTTCTTGTTATTTATATCTTGAAATAAACTTTTTAAAATTATCTTTGACTTTTGTTGCAAGTTTTTCTTCATTCTCAGCCTTTGCTTTCCTGACTTCATCTTTGCAGATTCTGGCTATCTGCTGATATTCTGCCTTAGTTAATGTGTCCCTCTTTCCATTTTTGGTACTTATCCTTTTTGTCTTTCAGTTTATCAGAGATCTTTGTATAGCCATGCTGGTTTCTTCTTGGATTTTGTGTTTTTTCTTTTTCAGTGATATTGTGCTGGACTTGGATTTTATGATCATATTTTTCAAAGTTTCCCAAGCTTCTTGGGTTGTTTTCCCCTTTAGGATTTTCATCCAAAGAATCTTTCCCAAGTTCTCTCTGAGTTTGTTAAAATCAACTCTTTTAAAAACTAAGACTTCGATATGATTATGTTCTATTGCTTGTGTTTGCATTATATTGAATTCCAATATGACATGGTCACTCTCACCCATGGTTTCTGTAATTTCAACTCCCTCTATCACTTCTTCTCTGTTAGTAAGAATTAATTCAGTATGACTGGCTCTCTAGTTCTGTCCCCTTCCTTTTGGACAACAAAATTGTCAGCTAGGTTGTTCAGGAACCTGTTCCATCTCTCACTTGATGCAGAATTACCGTATTTTTCGGAGTATAAGACACACCTTAATTTTTGGGGAGGAAAACAAGGAAAAAAGTATTCTGAACCAAATGGTGTAGTGATATATTATTTAATAAGATACCAGTATAGCAGAATAATTTTTACAACCATGTACACTTTTTACAACCATGTAAAGTCAACAGTAGTATTAAGAACCATCATCACTGTCATTAACAAATGAGGAGAGACTTTAAGGTTCAAGCACTCCTCTAATTTTCTGAAAACCCCAAGAACTCATCATTGTCGCTGGTGTCAGAGTTTAGGCAACTCAGTTGCTCACAATCACTTTCTTCCCTTAGATTTAAAAAAAAAAAATGAAACTGCAGATAACTTGCTTAGGAAATTTACAAGAGGAAATTATATTTACAGATATAATTTTCTAACTGTGAGGAAAAAGTCTACCTAATATCAAACAAATAAGTGAGGACATTTCTATTCTTTACATTTCTGAAATAGCAAAAAATGTGCAATGCACTTTTCCTGATCACATTTGATGATTTTTTCTGAAAACAGCAGATCGCAGAATATGGGTAAAGGGCTAAATTCTATCAAGTTGATCTCAGTGGCAAGAGACAATAGAAGAGACTTATAGCATATTGTAAAATAAAAGAGAAAGGACTTTTATAGAAGAAATTGAAACATGAATAGGAAATATATTGTCAGGAAAGGATCTTAAGCTTGACTGAGACTGAACGTGTACAAGAATAGTGTTTTAGGAACTTTTTAACTGGGAGATGAGTACAAGGAGGAAACTCAAACCCCAATGTTGTTGCGCATGGACATGAACACATCAGCAGGATGAAAATAGATAAAAATAGACATGTACACACAAAGTTGTATTGGAGTGGCCCCCGGGGGGTCCTCAAGTAGGATTTCTGAGCATTGTCCTCACAACATTACAGTTGCAAAACCCCTTGGAATCTAGGAGTCAAGACTGATCATTGTCATCCCCATTATTTTTACAGAAAAAAATTAGGCCTAAGGAAAGTTGAGCAAAAATGCTCTTCACTTGTGTAAGTAATGATATAGCTGAGATGTGTGCTGGGCTCAGTTCCCTGTCCAAATAAGATTCTGAATTTCAGATTCAGATTATCTAAGATTCAGATTAACAAAAACATTAACTGATGATTAAGGAATAATTACATTCTCAAAATTTCTCATAAAATTGCCGTAATGAGCTATACTGCACATGAGAAAGATTGTCCAAAAGTGTTCTGACCTAGGCTTCCCAAGAACATGAAGCAGACTCCTTGTCCTGACAAAAAACCCTTTTTATTATGTTAACTGTAAATTCCTCTCATTCACATCCAGCAGTCTTTTAAGAGAGAATTTATAGTCACAGACCTTATCTGGCTTGGAGAGCTGCCAGGCCGATTTCTTCAAAACTTGTCAAGAAGTCTCTGAGATTCACGAACCAATTAAGTGAACTAATTGTCTCCTGCAAACTCCACTCCCCTTTCGCTCCTCTTTATTCCTTATGGGAGGGGCCATTCACCAGCCACCTCTGGCTTTACTTCTGAGTCAACGCTTGTTCCTTAGAATAGAATAGAATTTTTTATTGGCCAAATGTGATTGGACACACAAGGAAAAGATACCTTCATCAAGGTACAACACTTACAACACTTAATGATAGTCATAGGGTACAAATAAGCAATCCCTAGCTGTTCCCTTCTCCTGGCAGCTTTGCGCATGTTCTTCTGCCCCACTGATGTCTGACTCCGAAGGCAGCTGACAACTGTAAGACAGCCCTGGCCCCATCTCTGCCTCCGACGCAGAGCACTCATCTTCCCCAGACTCCAGGACTGGCCCATATTCCTCCCCAAACTCCTCACTGGCCGCTGGTGGGCCACAACAAAAAGCATCTTTATCATTGTAAGGAAACCAACCCCAGGATAGATGCTTCCCAAGCATGTAGACATTATTTTCAATAACTACCATGCTGGGTATAACATCTGTAGTTCTAGCACCCCATGCTACTTAATGAAATGAGTAATTGAAGCTGTTTTCCAACATGCTAATACTTGATTGGTTGTTCCTATTCAGCCTACAGGACAGGAGTCTGTTTATCCACCCGCTAGCCAGTATTCTTACCCTGCGGTGCCTGGAGGCTTCCCACCTGTGGGAGGCAGTGAATATAATGTAGCTCCACCAACTGGGGAATTCCCAGGGATTGCAGGCTACCCAACCGCACCTGGTGGGTATCCTTCTGCTTCTGTTGGATACCCTGGACTACCGCAGCCTGGTGGCATGCCAACTTATCCTGGAGGTATGTTCCTAAGCGCTGTTTGCAGTCTGGGTAATTGAGTGCTGGATGTTTATGTCTCATATTTCAAGAAATCTAAACAAGCAGGTAGTATGGTTGCTATCCTGGTATATCGCAGTGTATAACAATCATGGGTTGTTGTGAGAGAATAAAACAGAGGGACAACATTAAATACATACCAGCTATTTGTTTCCTAATCAAGTATTGATCAAGACCTGGTCTAAAGATTCTGCATAACTGATGCTCTGGACCAGTCCCAGTCTTCTATCACAGGCTGACTATTAGGAAGATATATTAGGGAAAAGGTCTACGAGTAAGATAAATCTTAACATAAAACTTTAAAAGAAAAAATTATGTCTCACGCATATAAAATTTGACTAGTATGGTATTGTGTGGATAAGAGAAGCAGTAATTAGAAAACAGCTTTTGCTAATAATGAAATTATTTTGCATAAATTATATATTTTGGTTTGTAAATTTTGGATTTTAATCTGCAAATTAATAAGCATTTTCTTCCAGGTGCTGGTTTTGGAGTACCTCCCTCTGGCTCTGGTTTTGGCTATCCACAGCCTCAATCCCAAACTTACGGTGGAGGTGGTTCAGTACCAGGTATAATTCAAATAAGAAGCCCTAATCATATTTTTGCTTCTTTAGAAGTAAAATGCATTGCAGCCTAATATATGTTCCCATGCATAGACATTGATTCAAGAAACAACATCTGTACACAGGCTTAGTGCCATTGTAGTCTACTGGTGTTTCTTTTGGAATCAGTTGTGTGATTGCTGCTTAATGTAGCTTTTAAAAGTGGCTTTGTGAAGCTGAACACAATGCATGCTATGCTGCTCAGTGGAAATGCATCTGTACAATATTTCACATGAGAATAAAGAAAACTGGTACAGAAATTAGGAAGAAACAGCATGTGAGCCTTCTGGCATTCCGGAATAATAGAATAAGAGACTTGGAAGGGACCTTGGAGGTCTTCTAGCCCAACCCCGTGCACAAGGAGGAGACCCTATAACATTCTAGATAAATGACTGTCCAATCTCTTTTTTTAAAAGCCTCCAGTTAGAAGAGAACCCAATACCTCTGAAGGCAAGCCATTCCACTTGTTGATTGTTCTCACTGTCACGACAAAGGAAACAAAGCAAACAATAATTTAAGCTCAAAAATGACAATAAACCTATAGCAGTTAATCTAAAATCTGATTTAAATGATTTTTATATTAAAATGCATCAGGGAAAATGTACATACTTTCTTACTGCTGACAGCTGTTGGGAGTCCTGATTTGTGTTTTATAGGTTATATTGCTTTGGTGCAATGTGTGTGTCCACAAGTACCACAATTTATAGCAGTAGTTGATATAAATAAAATTTGTTCAGCTGTAATAAATTGGCTTCACGACAGTATGTAGGACTGTCTTTTTCTGTCTTGCTAAAAACACAGAATAACAGAGTTGGAAGGGACCTTGGAGGTCTTCTAATCTAACTCCCTGCTTAAGCAGGAGATCCTATACCATTTCAGACAAGTGACTGTCTAGTCTCTTCTTAAAAACTTCCAGTGTTGGGGCATTCATAACTTCTGTAAGTTGTTCCACTGATGAATTGTTCTAATTCTCAGGAAATTTCTCCTTAGTTCTAAATTGCTTCTCTCTTTGATTAATTTCCATCCATTGTTTTTTGTCCTGCCCTCAGATGCTTTGGACAATAGGTTGAGCCCCTCTTCTTTGTGATAGCTTTGCTATCATGTCACCCCTAGTCCTTCTTTTCACTAAACTAGATATACCCATTTCCTTGAATCATAGTAATTCCCCTGAGTCATAGTATGTTCATTGCTGCACTAGATCTACTACCAACTCTATTTCCTTTTTTTTAACCCAAGTGTGATTAGATACCTTCAGTTACTGTTGAAAATTATCTTGGGTAAAATATTAGAGAGCTCCAGGCTGTAATATCAAATGAATAGTTGGTTCTGAAAGAGAGGTACACGTTTCTCAGACAGGCTCCTTTATGAGCGTTGATATTTGGTCATAATCTGTTATGCATGTAAGGTATTAATTACATATATTATATTTTTCGTTTGAAGCTGGCTATCCTGGTGGACAAACACCATCAACACCCCTGCAGGTAGGTTATTTTCTGCTATAAAAATCCATTAGTGTGAATTGTTTCAGTGAAACATCTAGTTTAGCAGATTGGTTGCTAACTACCCTTCACTATATATCCCCCATGGAAGCTTCTTGTTTCTCCTCCATTCCCTAAATGTCAAAGCCCACTTGGGCTCAACGGACAAAAGGCTTGTGGTTTTCTCTCATAGAAAACAGCAGTTGGAGGGCTTATTAAACTTTTTGATCATTTGGAACATGTAAAATTCTCCAGTTTAGTAAAGCCCCTAAGAAGACCTAAACTACACCCATTCCCACCATTCATTCAAACCAGCCTTGTTTTCTGATCTATAAAGGACATAGTTTTGCAATTATTTTCAAGTTGAATGAATGGTAGTTATTGTAAAGTATTCTTCCTTGACTTAGCTTGCCTTACTGAAGCTACGTAGCGAGTCAATCAGAATTGATCTGGGGTCACAGTCTGAAATATTCTCATCTGCACATTCCTTTTTAGGTTGCATTTTCTTCATTGTCTTCCCTATATATTAACTACTGTATTTTTCCGAGTATAAGACGAAATGTAGCCAAATGTAGCCCCACCCACCCACCGGCCCTACCCTTTGCCATTTTTAGCCGTTGTGTTTTAGACCTGTTCCAGGCTGCAGGCCACAGACCATCGCCGCCTCTGTGCCTTGCGTTTTTGACCTCTGTGCCTCCGAATGCCCCGTTTATGGCCTCTGCACATCACGTTTTTGGGTGGTTCTAGGCAGTGGGGAGTAGCGGCGGCGGCAGTGTGCTCTGGCGATCCCCACAGCCTTGAACGGGTCTGAAACGGAGCATTTGGAAGCTGAAAACGCGAGGCACAGAGGCCAAAAACGAGAGGCATGGAGGCGGCAATGGTCTGTGGCAATCCCTGCAGCCTGGAACGGCTGAGTGGGGTTTTCCGGAAGGCCGATCCACCCGCCAATCAGCTGCTCGTGCTGAATCAGGCTGTAATAATGTGCTGAAACTGACCTGGCTGTTTGGTATTTGCTACAAGGATGTGTCAGAGTTTGCAGCAGCAATCACATCCGGAAAGCACACACAAGTAACTGATTCAGCAGGATTCAATAACTTCTCTTTATATATAATATAACACATGAAGTAAATATACAATACCAAAAGCAGGTTTTTTAATGTGGTAGTAAATATAAGCAAAACACAAGCAGAGGAGAGGAGTTTCAGTTTTAGTTTCAGAGCTCAGCACAGCGTGCAGCTTTAGGACAGAACAGTTGAGTTAAGCCACACCCAGGCTCCTTGCTGTCTTCTTGTTGCTCACACAGCAAATACTGTTACAGTTTCCAAACAGTTCTCAAGTCTCCCACACACTGGCAGGACGCTAGCCAGATGATTACCAATGGATGCTGGTAGGCAGATGCAGATTTTTTCCCCCTTATTTTCCTCCCCAAAATCTAAGGTGTGTCTTATACTCTGGAGCATCTTATACTTCGAAAAATACGGTATTCCTTCCCTAGAGAAAATCTTTGGTGGCTGGAAGAGATGGCAGCAGCCAATTATCACCATTAATGGATTAATAAATTTCTATTCTTGGTCACATTAGTACTAGAATTCAGTTTGCATTATTGTGGTCGATGATGATGATGATGATGATGATGATGATGATAATAATAATAATAATAATAATAATAATAATAATAATAATAATAATAATAATAATATAATATTCGCATAGTCAGCCAGATGTTCAGACTGAATTTGGCATTTTTGTCTACCTATCAAGTCCTTACCAAGGACCTGGGATAGGCAGATCTGGATGTTTGATGGTGTTACAGTTATCGTTGCAGGATGGAAGCTGTTCTGAGTAAGCCACCTTTTGCAATTGACTGAATGCAAATTTGTCAATGCCAGTGGTGTTCAAGTGGTGCTCCAGATGTTCTGGGATTGCACCCAAGGCGCCTATTACTATTGGTATTACCTTTGCTTGCCTTTGTCACAGTTGTTTTATTTCTATTTGCAGGTCTTTGTATTTTGTTATCTTCTCCAATTCTTTCTCTTCTCTTCTGCTGTCTCCAGGCACTGCCGCGCATACGCTATCCAGACTGTTTTATCTTTCTTATCGACAGTTGCTAAATCTGGGGTGTTATGTGGCAGGTGCTTGTTTGTTTGAATTCTAAAGTCCCAGAGCAATTTAATTTCTTCATTTTCTAAGACTTTTTCTATTTTATGGTTTTACCCGTTCTTGCTTGCAGGCAAATGATATTTCTTGTAGATCTTCCAAAGCACCATTGTTGCTATTTGTCATGTTGCTGATCGTAGTTAGTCTGGGTGATCTTGTAGCAGCTTACAAGGTGGTCTGCTGTTTCTTCAGCTTCTTTGTATAGACAGTACTTACGGTCTGTTCCTGTCTTTTCAATTCTGGCTTTGTATGCATTTGTCCTTAAAGCAAATCTTGTGCAGCCAGAATTAGTCCCTCAGTCTCCTTCAACTTTCCTGCTCTTAGCCATTTCCAGGTCTTGTTATGATCTGCTTTCTCTGCTAGTTTTTTAATGTACTGACCATAGAGTGCTTTGTGTTCCCCTGCTTCTATTCTGTTCTGCGTTTGGTCTTTTTTTGTAGGCCAGTTTGATCTCTCCAGATGTCAGTAAGCCTTCCTGGCCATACTAAGTTCAGTGCATCTTCTACATTGTCCTTCAGATATTCTTCCAAAGCCCTTTCTTCTTCTTCTGATGTACTTGCAACAATCCACACCCACCTATTTGACTTAGTTAGGCAGGTCTGTCAATGTCACTGCATGGATGAAGGGCGTGATTCATTGTCATTATTTTTCTAGTCTTCCTATCCATTGTTTTTAGTTCTGCTTGAGTCCAGTCCACTATTCCAGCTGTCTATCTAATGACTGGAATTGCCCAGGTGTTGATTGCCTTGAAGGTATTTCCTCCATTGAGTTTGGATTTTAAGATCTTCTTCATTCTCTTGATATGTTGACCTCTAATCTTTTTCTTGACTTCAGTGTGCTTGATGTTGTCACCTTGAAGTATTTGTATTAATTTGTAGTAATCATCCTCATCCAGACTCTTAATGTTATTTTCATGGGGCATCTTAATTCCTTCAATTTTCACTATTTTTCCTAATTTGATAGTGAATGTGACACATTTGTCCAGTCTAAACTCCATTGCAATATATTGGCTGTATATATGGACAGCGTTGAGCAATGATTCTATTTCTGATGGTGTTTTTCCATACAGCTTCAGATCATCCATGTAAAGGAGGTGGAATAGCCTGACTGATGCTTTTGATGTTTATAGCCATGGCCTGAGTTATTCAGTACCGTTAACTGAGGAAATAGTGTAATGACAAATAGTAGTGGTGATAGTGAATCTCTTTGAACTATTCCTCTCTTGATATTAACCTCTCCCAGTTTCTCACCATTGACCTACAACTGTGTCTTCCATTGTGCCATCGATCTTTGCACAGAGTGTCTGATGATGATTCTACTGACTGCCGTTATTTCTAGGCACTTGACTATCCAGTCGTGTGGCAGAGAATTGAATGCCTTTTTGTACTTAATCCATGCTACAATGAAGATATTGAAGAGTCTGCAGCCTAAGACAGAGCCTTGGGGTACCCCATTGCATACTTCCAATGCAGTTCCATTAAGGACTACAAGTTGAGTGCGATTGTTAGGAATCTATCTGGTGGTGATGCTGTCCAACCACATTTTTCTATCTTATCAAATAAGATAGCTGCCTCTGCTGGCTCAACAGACTAAAGCAGTCTGTTATTAACACAGCTGCTTGCAATTACTGCAAGTTCAAGTCCCACCAGGCCCAAGGTTGACTCAGCCTTCCATCCTTTATAAGGTAGGTAAAATGAGGACCCAGATTGTTGGGGGCAATAAGTTGACTTTGTATATAATATACAAATGGATGAAGACTATTGCTTAACACAGTGTAAGCCGCCCTGAGTCTTCAGAGAAGGGCGGGATATAAATTCAAATTAAAAAAAAATAGATTGTGGTCTACTTTATCAAATGCTTTACTGAAATCCAAGTAAATTATAATCACAGCATTTCACTGGGTCCACTGACTGTCACATGGTAGTAATCAATATTTGATTATTAAAGTTGAACAAATTCTTAATAAGAATCAAGTTTTGTAATAACATAGATTTTCATTCTCAGTCTGCAGCATTAACTCAGAGCATGCAAGGCACAATTCGACCAGCTCCTAACTTTGATGCAGGAAGAGATGCAGAAATTTTGCGCAAGGCTATGAAAGGATTTGGTAAGAGCTCTTATATTTTGGAATATTTATGAGGTGTTTACATTTAGATTTAAGCACAAAAGCCACAGATTTACTTCTGTTTTCTCTAGATACTTTATTACTGCTTTTAGAAATAATGATATGCAATTATTGTGCAACAGAGATGCTGGCAATATTATTTTCTACTTTCATGGGTTCAGCTTGTTTAAAAAGAGAACTGGGCAACAGTATCAAAGGACAAAATCTATAAAGACTGAGCTCTAAAGGTGAATAAATAATAACTGGGATAAATCCTGTTTGCTAGATTTTGGTTTTTGATTGCAAAGAATATAAATTCTTTCATTCCCCATCATTCAGTCAGAACTGAAGAAGTTGTTTAGAAGAGAAGCAAAATGTTTTCGAAGAAAAAAAACCAAGAAAGTCCAGTTGACTTTTGAGAAACATACCTTTGGGACAAGGTTGAGAATCTCCATAGACCTGTTTCCTAGAGCAGAAGTCTCCAACCTTGGCAACTTTAAGACTGGCAGACTTCAACTCCCAGAATTCCCCAGCCAGGGAGCTGAAGTCTGCCAGGCTTAAAGTTGCCAAGGTTGGAGACCTCTGTACCAGAGTAATGTCAAAGATGCCCTTC
Source organism: Ahaetulla prasina (assembly GCF_028640845.1). Classification (NCBI taxonomy): domain Eukaryota; kingdom Metazoa; phylum Chordata; class Lepidosauria; order Squamata; family Colubridae; genus Ahaetulla; species Ahaetulla prasina. Next base: position 7,967,651 of record NC_080544.1, on the reverse strand, counting down.
AGACTTTTCCCTGACATTTCCGTGTTTGTAAACTTTCTCCCTTAGTCTGGATTGCTGAAAACACATTTTAAGATGTCCTGTGACATCTGTGGTATTTGTGGTATACTTGTGAAAACCCAAATGCACAGACATTTTGCCACAGTCGACTGAGACCCAGTGCAAAACCTTGGACCCACTAAAATGCCTATCTTGATCACCAGGACAGTTGGCACCTGCCTTCTTGGTTTCCTGTCCCATGGGATTTATTTTTTTTAAAAAGAGCTTAGATTATTTTAATTTTAAATGAAAAGTGAATGTGCTGCAAAGGGAAACCCTATCTTTATTTAGATATTTTTTTTAAAAAAATCATCTTTATTTTTAAGGATGCTGGAATTCACATACAGGATGCTCCTTAGATATTTTTAATATGTGTGTATGTATGAGAACTGTAGACCATGCTTTGCTCAGAAATATGCCTATCTGCTCAGAAAAAAGGCAAAGGTCAACTAGCAGCTGATGTTTGCTGAAGTTGGCAGGAAGTTGTCTCCTGATCATTGACCAAATAAATATTATTTGATGGATTGATTATCAGGTAGTCCTAGAAATACTTCAAAAAATCCTCCCAGAGGGGAGCAACAGAAACAGACCATGAAGTGGGTGTGTGGAATCTCTAACAATGCTTTGAGCTTATAAGCAGTATCCTGAATAATGGGAAGCGAGCTTCCTATAATCTTCTCGGCTGTCCTCACCACTCTCTGTATGGACTTTCTATCTGAGGCACTGCTACCACCAAACCAAACAGTGATGCAGTTTGTTAAAACACTTTCAATCGTGCCTCTGTAAAAAGTGGCCAGGAGAAAGATGTGCATTTCCGATGCAGGAAATGCAGACACCGGTTTACATGCTTCACTAAGGATGATGTGTGCAGAGACCAAATCAGATTGTTAGTTATCTGCTCCCACAGATACTTAATGCTGTTGCCCACCTCTACAGCTGCACCGTTGATACTGAGTGGAGTATGACTATGCCGGCTCTTTCTAAAATCTACAATGATCGCCTTTGTTTTAGTAACATTTGATGACATTTTAATATACACAGAAACCAACGCAGAGCACGTAAAATTAGTCAAAGTGGTCCTAAACAAACTCTGGTTCGCGAAGCTCTATGCAAAACTTTCCAAATGTGAATTCTACCAGGAGAAAATAGACTACTTAGGGTATCGAATATCCCACAAGGGGATACAAAAGGTACAAGCCCTAATCGATTGGGAGCCACCCCGCACACGCAAAGTTTCTTAGATTTTGCAAACTTTTACCGCCAATTTGTTCCAGCATATGCAAAAATTGCCCTCCCCATAACTAACCTGCTAAAAACAAAAGGGGAAGACAAACCAAAACCTAAATAACAACTGAAATGGACAATGGAATGACAAGCGGCATTTGAGAAACTTAAACAACTGTTCTCAGCTGAGCCAGTATTAAAACACCCAGATCCAGATAAACCGTTTGTCATACAAGCAGCCAGCGATTTAGAAGTGGGAGCTGGCCTATTCCAAAAGAAGGAACAAAGCCAGCTGCAACCATGCGCTTACACTTCCAAAAAATTAACCGAAACCGAACAGAGGTGGGTTATCTGGGAGAAAGAGATAGCCTGTACGTTGGGCTTTCCTCATTTGGAGACACTTCCTTGAGGGGAATAAAATCCTCTTTGAAGTCTGGACTGATCACAAAAACCTAGAAGCCCTTAAGACCCCATGAAAACTTTCCCCCAAATAAGTACACTGGGCGCAATATTTTAAGCGGTTTGACTTCATGCTCAAATATTTCCCGGGGGAAAGAACTTTCTAGCGGATGCTCTCTCTAGGAAACCCCAATATAATAGCACCAAAGCCAAAATAATTAAACCCTTGCTCCAAACCCCCCAGCTGGCAGCTAAAGTAATCACAAGGGCGCAGGCCAAGCCATTCCTGCCCACCAACAATAGCACCACCCAGGCTTTTAAAGAAGCTCTAGCCAAAGATGACTGGTTCCAAACCCACAAAAATAATTGCCTAATTAAAGGCGATTTAGCTTGGGTGGAAAACTATGTTCCAGCAAGCCGAAGACTGGACCTTATGAAGAGATGCCACGACTCCAGATTGGCAGGTCATTTTGGATTTGTAAAAACTTTGCACCTCATCAAAAGGCCGTTCTGGTGGCCATCACTCAAAAAGGACATAGAAAGCTACGTGGCCCTCTCTGTACTGCAGCTAAAAGATGGCAGGGAAAATCCCCTGGACTTTTGCAAATCGTAGCTGAACCTTCAGCACCCTCGAGATAAATCTTCATGGATTTCATCGTAGAACTGCCAGAAAGTGTGGGAAATACCGTTACTTGGATAGTAATGGATCTTTTCTCCAAATAGGTCCATTTCATCCCCTGCCCAAAAATCCCAACAGCTAAGGCATTGGCAAAGATGTTTCTGATACACATTTATTGCCTCCATGGAGCTCCCCAAAGGATTATTTCTGATCGGGTAGTCCAATTCACCTCCAAATTTTGGAAGGCTTTCCTGAACCTACTAGGCACCGCCCAAGGCTTAAGCCCCCAGATGAATGGGGTGGGATGGAACGCACAAACGGGGTGCTAGAACAACATTTAAAATGTTTTATAAACTACCAACAGGATAATTGGACAGACCGTTTACCTTTTGCTGAAGTAGCATACAATAATTCAGTGCACAGCAGCACTGGATTCACTTCATTCCAAGTGAAATGGTGGCCCAGCCAGGAATTCCCTCCCATGTCAGAATTACCCATAGAAGAACCAAACGTCCCCTCCCTTAAAGAGTGGAGGCATAATTTGCAAACCACCTGGCCAGTGGTCAGATTAGCCCTGCGGGAAGCCAGAGCCGCCTTTAAAGCTTGAGCAGACAAGAAGAGGGCTGAGCCAAAATTGTTCAAAGTTGGAGATAGAGTTTATTTATCCACAAGATTCTTGCAATACCTACAACCCTCAAAGAAACTGGGACCGAAATTCATAGCTCATTGCAAGGGTTATAAATCCTGTCACAGTGGAACTACTCCTCCCCAAAGCACTCAGACAAGTCCATCCCATTTTCCACTGTAGCTTACTCAAACCTGAAATTACCTCCGACAACAGACCAGCCAAACCCACACCTCCGGTCCCCATTATGGTGGAAGGAGAACAACATTTTGAAATTAAAGAAATCCTCAATTCATGCACTCACTATGGCTCCATGCAATATTTGGTAGCCTGGAGGCACCTGCCATCATCTCAAAATGAGTGGGTGGCTAAGAAACCTATCCAAGCCGTACACTTTTAAGGAAATTCCACCAGAAATACTCAAACAAACCTTCTTAACCATCTCCTTTATAATATGTCTCTTTCTAGGTGGATTATCCTTTTTTCTAAGGAGGGCAGTATGTCAGATCCGTGAATTTGCCATTCTTCAGGGGAAGGGGGAGCCTTGCTTGCATTATCTACTTTATTGCTTGCTTTCTTATGTATCCCATATCCTGTATTCTACTGATTTATAACCTTTACTTTGGCGCCTAGGTGCCCTGGCATTTTTGCACCTTTTAGGGAATGTAAGGGGAGGGGGGGGCATGTGGATTGTATTGTCCGAAAGCTGGCGGAGGATGACTCTGAGAAAGCTCCTTTATCACTTTCTCAGAGGGACCAGTACAATAACATCTTCACACTTACAGATTGGCTGAATCCACATTGGACTGTTGGGAGGGGTTTCTAATTCCTTTATTCTATACTGTATTGCCTGAGGGATCTCAGAGCCTGCTTTGATTTCGCCCTGCTATCCCCTCTGTTCAATAAAAGGTTCTCCAAGTTTCAAGAGTCTTTACTGTTTTGAATAAGGGGGAGAGGTTGGGCCTTACAGTGGCCCTCAATGAAATTGTGTTTGACACCCCTGTTGTGGAGCTTCCATAGCTCCAGTCGGCCACACTTGTTTGTTTTCTAATTGGTCTCTAGTTAAGTATAAGCATCACAGAGAAATGATTTGAGGAGTGAAAATGAGGGTGAGGGGCAGGCTTTTCGATGTAACGTTCAGGGGTGGAATGGCGGAATGGTTGTGATATAAAATTGACTATACATGTTTCTTGTTTCCAAGGTACGGATGAGCAAGCAATCATTGACGTTGTTGCCAACCGTTCAAATAGTCAGAGGCAACAAATTAAATCTGCTTTCAAGACTATGTATGGCAAGGTAAAATGGTTGGTTATATTTTTCCAAAAAGCTGGTCCTTGACTATTCTTTTACATTTTTTTATTTTTTGCAAAGTTACAGCAGCACGGAAAAAGTGACTTGCAGCTGGTCCTTGCATTTAAGTCTCTTGCAGCATCGTTACTGTTATGTGATCAAAATTTGACAACTGGCATATATTTATGACAGTTGCAGCAATCATGAATCATGAATCATGAGATCACCATTACAACCTTCCCAGCTGGCTTCTGACAAGCAAAGTCAGTAAGGGAAGTTTGATTTGTTTAATAATCACACAATTCACTTAATAACTGGAGCAATTCATTTAATAATCGTTGCAAAAAGGGTTGTAAAATTGGGTGTGACTTACTTAACAACCATCTTGCTTAGCAATGGAAATTTTGGTCCCAATTGTGGTCGTAAATTGAGGATTCCCTGTAATTGACAAAGGAAGAGTAGCAATATGGCAGGACATTTTTTCTGATTGTCAGAGCTAAGAAAGATCTAAAGGAAATTTGGTTTGATCTTCCATTCGTGTGTGACCCATTTTACTGAACTTTACATTGTGGGAATGATATTTAATGTATTAACACTCAATTCAGTGTTCAGTGATAGTTTCTCCTCTGAATGTCCTACAATTTTCAAGGAATTTTCTTGAGGTCTTAGACCTCAAGAAAAAAATCAAGTTATACTTATGTACAGAGTAAAATTTCCATTCTTCACCTGGCTTCAAGGAAGTAAGAAATAATTACCACTTGAGTGTTTTGCTAATTGGATGTGACCATCTGCTTGCACTCAGCACACGCAGGTAGCCCTCCGGTTATTGATCACTCATTCAGCATCCATTCAAAATTTTGATGGTGCTGAACGAGGGGGATTGATGGCTGGTCCTTGCAGTATCCCTGCAGTCACGTGATTGCTGGCTTCCTGGAAGCAAAGTCAATGGGGAAGCTGGCAGGAGGTGGATGTATCACTCCTGCTCTTGCTGCTTTTTCACCTGCCCCCACTTTGGCATCTGCCGGAGAATCCCTGCCTGCCTGTAGCTCTTACCATAGGTCTCATTCACCAGCCTGTTTGCCTGGGGCTCCCATTTCTTCCCACTTAATGATCCACACATTTCTGGAATTAACAACAGCAACCAGGACTATTGGGATTGCCATCACTATGTAATGCGGTCATGTGACATTGCAGTATGATCTCATTGCTCAGTGATGGAAATTCTGGCACAAATTGCCATTGTAATTCAGCCCGTGCGGAGGAAGGAAATCCAGATGTTGTCTTTTTGAACAAGACATTTTTCAGAAGCTGTGAACTGCTTTTTAATAAAATGCAAATCTAGATTAGGGTGAGCCAGTTGGAAAATTGACAGTTTAGTTGGGAATATCTGAATTGCCTGCATTATGGGTTGATATTTTACATTGCTTTATCTATTTATGTTTTCTTAATTGCTACAGTTATTTGCTTCTAGTGTTTGGGGTAAGTATGCTTATGCATTGCTGTCCATTCATAATAATGTTGCTATTATATTCATTAAATTATTATTATTATTATTCAGTCCTGTTTTACTAATTAAAAAACTGCATTTAAGTTTTACACTTACTAATTGAAAGTAATTGTTTAAAAATAATTAAATAATTGGAGCCTCCTAATATAAATAAAAAATAAGTCTATTTCCTTTCATTTCTGTTTGAAATGTATCTTACCCTAGCTAATTTTTGTCTTGAGTATATGTTCAAATATATGTTTACGGTTTTGTGAATACTTCTGAATACTTATTTTGATAACTGGACAGGATTTAATTAAAGACCTGAAGTCAGAGCTAAGTGGCAACATGGAAGAACTGATCCTTGCATTGTTCATGCCATGCACCTATTACGACGCCTGGAGTTTAAGGCATGCAATGAAGGTATGAGTTGATTTTAAAAAATATTAGATGCAAAAATAAAAGCAGTGAGAGCAAAATGATTGTAAATTGTCATTTAGACAAAAACTATGTCAATTTTTAAGCAAAAAATTAGGTAAAAGTTATATTATATAGGGAGATGTGTGGAAACAATGTAAGATCACTGTTGGATAGAAATTTCTGAGGGGAATTCGGGGGTATCTATTGCACCAAGTTCCTAGTTTGATCAAATAGGCTGGATCACATAAAAATAATGGATATTAAACTCAGTTAAAAACAGAAGTTACTTATGCAGAAATTTAAAAACAATCCTGGTGTAATGTTATAAAGACATTTATGTATGTTTTCCCAAATAATAATTCCTTGAACCAGAAAGGTTAAGGGTATCTTTATATTTATTTTCTTTTTAGTTTTCTGGAAAGTTGCAACTTTAACCTTGGACTGAAAGGATAATAATCTTAATTTTTCCATTTTCCTTTTTGCTTAGATATCTCAGTTTCAACAAGACATTTTTTAACCTAGATAAGGAAGGTTTGAACTGTAACTGTAAGGATGTCTGAGATAAAATATTGATTCCTTATCTGGAAAGGCTGGCAGAGAGGGGCTGTGAGTGGCTGTTAACTTCACAATTAACAGGTAGCTCCTGCTGGATGATTTTAATTGGCACCAGCAGCTCTGCTAAGCAGAGTAGGTGGGCAATCTCAGGACTCTGACTGTGCTATGTAGCTGGAAAGACACAAGACTACTTGGTTTCATACTTTCAAATTTTGTTTGCTACCTAGCGACTCTCCTGCCCTTTGGAAGGCTGGCCTCCGTGTGTGTGTGTGTGTGTGTGTGTGTGTGTGTGTGTAAATCAATCTTTGTAAGATTGTAAAGGCAATATTTCCTTTATCTAATCCTTCTCCTCCCTCCCACCCAGAACAGATTGGAGAGGAAGAGATTACAAGAGAATAAGTTGTTTGCTCTTCTACATATTGAGAGGAATGCAATTGCACCAGCAAAGGAGAGATTGCTCACTGTTGTTGTTGTTTTAATTTATTTCCCTGCCCTTCCTCACAAGATGGAGAAATTGGAGAAGGGGTTTCAAGAGAGCACTACTGGCTGCCTGCAGCTCCCAGCAGGATTGCTTTCAATATGTATAGAAGAATAAGCAGGCAGGCCAGGCTTCCAAAGGTTGGGGGAGTGATGAGGAGGCAAACAAAAGTGTGAAACTGACTGGCCGTCTCTTTTTCCAGCTGGAAAGCAAAGTTGCAATCAGGTCATTTCCCACAATGACTACTTTGCTTACCAGTGGAGTTGCTGATCCCATAAGGGTCCTTAAATGAGGACTAGCTATACTGTGAAGTTTTTCCAAGGTTGTAGATAATTATATAGCTTTCTTTTTCAGAATCAGACCAATGTGATTTCTTTTCTGATACTAAATTCCTACCCTTTTGGTGCTCGTTTTATTACTTGCTTCTCTTGCCATGAATCACATTCACTACTGCTTGTAATAAAATTCCCCACTTTATATTTAAAATAGATATTTGCATTCAGTTTTCTTCCCTTAAAATAAAAGAATCCCGCACTTTCCTTGAAATGTTCCTGTTATTTCCATTTCCTCAACTGTTTCCCTTATTGATTAGAATCAAGTTAAAGATTTCTGATCCTTCTGTGCTATCCTTTCCTTCCAAGGACGAATATCATCACCAAGATACTCTAGAGCAGGGCTGTCAAACTCCCAGCCTGTGGGCCGGATGTGTCACGCGCTGGCCACATCCCCGCCCGGTTTAGCGAAGGGGAAAAAGTCCTGATAGGTCACATGATGCTGCTGTGACAACTTGAATTTGACACCCCTGCTCTCCAACCTTGTCAACTTTAAACCTGGCGGACTTTAACTCCCAGAATTCCCCAGCCAGCAAACCTGGCTGGGGGATTCTGGGAGTTGAAGTCCGCCAGGTTTAAAGTTGCCCAGGTTGGAGACCCCTGCTCTAGAGCATTCATTCATTCATTTGAATTTCTAAGCAAGAATGATTTTTTTAACCTAGTGTTATTCTTCCTCTTCTTTTATTGCTAGTAAAGCAAAATGGTATTTGTTTGTTCTGGGAATGATTTTCCTAGATCTTACCAGCTCTGGATGTTATGCCTGTCAAATCGTATTTATCATTTTTGTGTCCACATTTCTGCAACTCCCAGTGTGAGCACCAAAAATGCCAACAGGAACTGAAAAGCTCTGGTTCCCAGGAGTTGTCTACAGTTCTCTGACTACTCTGTTTGAAAGGGAGGCCTGGCTGGACCAGCCATAAGCTTCAGTAGTGGAAATGGCACCTGGGGCAGCTTCCTTAAGGCTCAGTTTGAACCCTGATAGCAGCTAATTTGTATGGGACAGAAGAAAGGCAGTAGAGCGTAGGAGGTGAAGAAAAGCATCAGAGAGATGGGGCAGTAAGTGGAAAGAAGGCACAAAAACGAATCGGACTGAGAGGGACAGCAGTAAGATTGCTTAAGAAAAGGGAAGAAAATCCAAAATGTTAAGATCGCTCCTTTACTATAATTGAGGAATTTACTATTTAAAAGAAGTTGGAGAAGCCAAAGGACATTCAGACTCTGACATATAAAAGCTTCCACTCTTTCCAAACTTATGTGGCCGATTGTCTTTCCACAACTAGGAAGGTTGTAATGTACATTAAGAAATATCAGGAAGTAGAACCAGCCAGGACTACAGAGAAAATTAGGAGGCGGCGGGGATCAAAGATAGAATCTAATACTGATTTATTTGCGAGTTGGGCATTGCATAATGTGGCTAATGCTTGCAGTATATTCTATTATATGAAGCAGCTTAGCTTGATGTACTATAATGTTGATGTACTATAAAAGACGTACGTGATCATTTTTCTAGCACTCTTTTTGGGGCTGATACGGCAACTTTGTTTTTCTGCTTTCAGGGTGCAGGTACCCAAGAAAATGTATTGATTGAAATTCTTTGCACAAGAACAAATCAGGAGATTCAAGAAATAGTCAGATGTTACAAGAGTGAATTTGGAAGAGATATTGAGCATGATATTCGGGCTGATACATCTGGTCATTTTGAACGATTGCTAGTATCTATGTGTCAGGTGAGATAACCACATTCTCTCTCAATATATGTGTTTGTGAAGCATATTCATATACTGAAACTTAGGGTATTTGCTATCACCCACTATTTTTAGCTTCCTGTCATCCAGGGGTGAAATGTAAAATTTGTTACTACCGGTGGGTGTGGCTTGGTGGGGGGGCACCATGTGACTCTGGGCACTGGCAACTTTTTTTTTAACTTTTAAAAGCATTTTTTCTACAACCTCTTCGACTGAAGAGGTTGTAAAAAAAATGCTTTTAAAAGCCTCTGATGATCAGGCAACTCAGCTGGGATCGCCAGAGGAGCCTTTTAAAAATATTTTTTACAACTTCTTTGCCTGAAGAGGTTGTAGAAAAAATACTTTTAAAAGGTTCAGACGATCCCACTGAGCCACGTGATCATCAGTGGCTTTTTTTTTTTACTTTTAAAAGCATTGTTTTGGCCGAAGAAAAAATGCTTTTAAAAGTAAAAAAAAAACCCTCTGATGATCGCGCGGCTCAGATGGGCATGTGGGGGAGGCAGGGATTTTTGCTACCGGATTGGACGGTCCGGTCCAAACCGGGAGCATTTCACCCCTGCTGTCATCTATATATGCAGCCAGATACATTTTTTGTTTGAGATGGTAAATAGAAACTGACCATAGAAGTAGCATAGGTTCTTATAATTTTCGATAGGCAAGTTTACCCTTACAACATAAAATTATAAAGGTCAACTTGTTGGTTTTCTTTGCAGGGTAATCGGGACGAGAATCAAACTGTAGATTATCAAAAAGCTCAGCAGGATGCGCAACGACTTTACCAAGCTGGGGAAGGAAAGCTGGGAACGGATGAGTCTTGCTTCAACATGATCCTCGCATCTAGAAGCTTCCCCCAGCTGAAAGCCACCGTGGAAGCTTATTCACAGGTACAACGAAGTACAGGAAGATTGGGTGGGGCACCTCTAAGTAAACGGTTGCCTGCAAAAGGGAAAAAAAATGATTTTTTATACAGTTTCTTTCATTTTCCTGACATTTATTTCCAGATAGCTAACCGTGATTTATTAAGCAGCATTGGCCGGGAATTTTCAGGAAATGTAGAGCGTGGCTTGAAGGCTATTTGTAAGTTATTTTCCACATTTTTCTTTTTGAATTATATTGCGAATTTGATTTTCAAGGATCCACAAAAATTAACCATCAGTTTTTGAAAGGTGCCACCGATTAGAAGCAAGGTGTTCTGTTTCCCTCCCCCTAATACTCCCAGCAAAGAGTCAGTCAGAGGCCTTCTTTTTTCCTTTTATTTACATAGATACATGTCCTGGCCACGTCTACCCACGGGCCTGCCAAGTTTCTGGAGATAATGAGGAAATTATAGATAAGGCCAGAATTACTCACGAATATATTCTTCCCTCCATTGAGACAGTTAGCTCGCGCCAATTCATTACTTTGTCCAAGACAAAAAACCAGGAAGTCCCGCCTCCTATTTATAGTCTCTGCAGATGTCACTGCATGACAATTATGACTTGGCTTTGTCCCAACTCTTCCGCTGCTGCGCACGTCGATCACGTCTCCGTAATCTTGCATCACTCCAAAACTGTTCTTGGGGCGTTGCCAAATCAGGAGGCTCTAGGGAATCAGGCTTTGCCGGCCCCTCCTCCTCCCTTTGAGTGGGTGCCAGGGAGGGAAAGGGCTCAAGAGAAGCAGGGCTGGCCAGGTCTTCTCCCTCACTTTCTGAATCATCCGAGTCCAGGAGTCCGGGTCCAGGAACCTGGGTCACAACACAAGGTTTATAATATCTTCTCTCAGGGAATTAAAAGCAGAAAAATTATGTAATTTAAGAATAAGTGTGCTTAATTATCTTATTTAACAGATGTCCTGGAACGAAACTTTTGGTTAGCAGTGAATTCTCTTTGAAGATACTTTTCAATAAGTGTCCCAAAGGTGCTCTTTTCAGGAGGCAACTGGACTTCCTTGTTTTTTCTTTGAAGACATTTCACTTCTCATCCAAGAAGCTTCTTCTGCTCTGACAGGATGGTGGGGAATGGAAGGATTAATACTCCTTGCAGACAGCTGGTCATTTGCATCCTTTGAGAGGGTTGTTTTCAATAAGTGGTTCCATTAAAAAAAAGGTCCTATGGCTGGGAGCTGGAATGGAGTCACTCCCACTTCTTCCAGTCATTCTCATTTGCCAGTATTTATCCTTATGATAAATAAAGCAACTCACGATCATCTGTTTTTGTTGTTGTTGTTGTTTTTCTGGAGAATTTGAGATTGCAAGTAGAAAAATGGTTGGACCGAAAGGAAGAGCGATCTTGCAATCAAGGGGATTGTCAGGGATTTAGTTCTAGTGCTCCCTCTGACTTGTTTTTTCCCTCTCTTCCATTCTGACAGATTCCCAATTATATAGAACACCGAGTTTAAAAATGAAATCACAAATCTCAACGAACTAAATCAGGGGTCTCCAACCTTGGTCCCTTTAAGACTTGTGGACTTCAACTCCCAGAGTCCCTCAGCCAGCAAAGCAGGGGTCTCCAACCTTGGTCCCCTTAAGACCTGTGGACTTCAACTCCCAGAGTCCCTCAGCCAGCAAAGCAGGAGTCTCCAACCTTGGTCCTTTTAAGACTTGTGGACTTCAACTCCCAGAGTCCCTCAGCCAGCAAAACAGGGGTCTCCAACCTTGGTCCCTTTAAGACTTGTGGACTTCAACTCCCAGAGTCCCTCAGCCAGCAAAGCAGGGGTCTCCAATCTTGGTCCTTTTAAGACTTGTGGACTTCAACTCCCAGAGTCCCTCAGCCAGCAAAACAGGGGTCTCCAACCTTGGTCCCTTTAAGACTTGTGGACTCCAACTCCCAGAGTCCCCCAGCCAGCTTTGACTCTGGGAGTTGAAGTCCACAAGTCTTAAAGGGACCAAGGTTGGAGACCCCTGCTTTGCTGGCTGAGGAACTCTGGGAGTTGAAGTCCACATGTCTTAAAGGGACCACTGAACTCAACCATATATTCCCACCTACCTCTATCGGTGTATCTCTGGCTTCCATTCATTTCCCTTCTTAAAAGGGGCTCAGTAATAATGCCAAACCCATATTTGGACATGGGGAAAAACGGAGTACAGATCTAAACCTCACAATGAAGAGAAACATTTGCAGTTTATAGTAAAATTAAGTTTTGTGTCTAAAGTTTGTATTTGAAAAAGTTCTGCCTTAATTTTGGAAAGGAGTTGTTGTTGTTTTTTAGTTTCCCCAGTGCTAACTTGGGACATATTCTTGGGTTTGCTTTCTTGCAGTACAATGTGCTCTAAATCGCCCGGCGTTTTTTGCAGAAAGGCTTTATCATGCCATGAGAGGAGCTGGCACAGATGATTCTACCCTGGTTAGAATTATTGTCACTCGTAGTGAGGTAAGAATGTTTATTTTCTGATAGTTTATATAGCAATGCGTCTTGCAGTGGATAGGTACAACAGACCATGATAAACCACTTCAGAGGTTTTTACACCTTTAATATGACAATTCGGTTCAATTTAAAAACGAACTGACATCTTTTGGGAGGAAAAATAACAATAAAAAACTAGAATAATGTAAGAATTGTCCTTAACTCCATACAGGTAGTCCTTGACTTAACGACCATAAATGAGCCCCAGATTTCTGTTGTTAAGCAAGACAGTTGTTAAGTGAATTTTGCCCCATTTTATGACCTTCCTTGCTTCAGTTGTTTACTGAATTACTGCAGTTGTTCAGTTAGTAACATAGTTGTTAAGTGAATCTGGTTTCCCCATTGACTTTGATTGCCAAAAACAAAAAGCAAAGGATGATGATGATCCAGGTAATGACTGCGACAGTCATAAATATGAATCAGTTACCAAGCATCTGAATTTTGATCACATGACCAGGGGGATCCGGCAACAGTCATGTGTGAAAAACGGCCATAAGTCACTTTTTCAATGCCCCTGTAACTTTGAACAGTCATTAAATGAACGGTTGTAAGTTGAGGACTAATTGTATTTTCCCATTATTATTATTATTATTTAGTCATGAGAAATTCTTTTATATATTTTCTATAAGGGAATTTCTCATGACAGCAAAAAAAGCCAGTTGAAAAGTTCATAGTGAGGAGACCCTTGGAGCTTTAGAAAGTAGCTGTTGCCTGTAGCAACTTAGTTTTTTCAATTAAAGTGATTCCATCAAGCTTTCTTCTGGACTCACTGAAAATATAAGTAAAGGAAATGTGCCAATAAGTCACAATGACTTATGATACAAGGGTGATATAAACAGGGGCATTTTTTAAGATAAAATTATTAATAAGCATATAAATTAATTTGGTTTTAATATTTGGTTTTAAATTAACCAAATATAACAACAAAAACAAACTGAAAAAGAATACGCAAAATTATAAAAGAAAAAAAACTGAAAAAACATACAAAATGTATTTTATAGACATAGATGTATCAATAATCTGAAGCTGTTATTCATTACAGTCATTGGTGCTTGATTTATATTAATTCTGCAAATCCTGTAGCGGAAAGCATGGTTTGGCATTTCTAATGCTGAATAATGCTTTTGATTGTGCATTCATTTTCTCTGTCCAAAAGTCAGCTCCCATGTGACTGAGATAGGTCTCAAGGTTGAGTTAGCACATGTACAGGTAGTCCTCGAGTTACAACTATAATGGGGCCTGCCCAGTGGTGGGATTCAGCCAGTTCCCACCTATTCGGGAGAAACGGTTGTTAACTTTCTAAGCAGTTTGGAGACCCGGTTGTTGGAAGAAATCTTATTTTGTTTTTTTTCCACTTTACAGGGCTAATCCTGTAAGGAATTACAACTTGCTGGTGGTGTTTCTAGCCTAATCTTTATTACCCTGCTTACAGAAAGTGCCTCTCTGGTTAACCCTTGTTACATTGTAACAGCTAAGGCGAAGCACCCATCGGTGTGAGTGACGTTGAGTTGGCCATGCCCACACGGTCATATGACCACCAAGCCACGCTTACCCAGCTGGTCATTAAGGCAGAGAACCGGTTGTTAAATTATTTGAATCCCACCACTGGGCCTGCCCATTCCATTCGTAACTCGAGGATTCGTAGGAGTGAAACTCGTACCTTGAAAGTGATCACTCCCTCCTTTCGCCCATGTATTTGCTAATCGAATGCATGGCTTGTTAAATGGACGTGAGGTATCTTGGGATGGGGAAGGCAATGGTGATGGAACAGGCTACCTGCTTAAGACCACCCAAGCCCTCCCCTGACCCACAGATACCTCATTCTCCCCACAATTGCTCCCCCCCCCAATCCTGCCACGCTGGGTCACTTCACAGATGAAGATCTGTCTCCTCTGCAGCCTGTTTCTTTGCCTGCTCCCTCCTTTTTCATCACCAAAGCCTTCCTCAAGCAGTTCGGCAGCAAGAAAGGAAGCCCGGAGGGCCGCGCATGCATTTCCAGGCCTCCTTTCTCACCATCAGACCACTTGAGAATGGCTTTGGTGATGAAGGAGGACCATAGGGCCACGGGGGCCGTTCCCGGCCTCCTTTCTCAAGGCCAAACCACTTGAGGATGGCCTCGGCAATGAAACAGAGGCCAAAGGGCCATGTGTGCCTTTTTTTTTATTATTCGCATTTATATCCCGCCCTTGTCCGAAGACTCAGGGCGGCTTACACTATGTTAGCAATAGTCTTCATCCTATTTGTATATTTATATACAAAGTCAACTTATTGCCCCCAACAATCTGAGTCCTCATTTTACTTACCTTATAAAGGATGGAAGGCTGAGTCAACCTTGGGCCTGGTGGGACTTGAACCTGCAGTAATTGCAGGCAGCTGTGTTAATATTAGACTGCATTAGTCTGCATTTTCCGGGCCTTTCTCACCAACAAACCACTTGAGGAAGGTTTCAGTGTTGAAAAAGGTGCGAAGGGCTGCAGGCGTTCCTCCGGGCCTCCTTTCTTACCGCCGAAGTGCTTGTGGATTGAGTCCCTACAGGCTTTGGCAGCCCTTTGCAAAAAGACTTTGCCGGTAGGAATAGAGCTTTGGAGGGAGGCATTTGCCCCTCCCAAGCTTTGCTGGTGCTGACAAAGGGGTTTTGCAAAAGGCTGCCGAAGCCTACAGGCGCAATCTCCCTGCAGGCTTCAGCAAGGAAATGGCAAATGGAGGAAGGCCTGAAGGACCAAATCCTTCCCTCCATTTGCAAACATCCTGGCCTCAATTCGCAGAGAATAGAGGCCTAAAGTGCCCCTTGGAAGCTCCACTCGGCCTGCAACGGGTTTGAGAGAGGCCTGCGGAGTCCCGAACGGAGCATTAGAGGGGTGGATCCACACACACATACCCCAGAAGCTCCATTTCGGCCTGCAATGTTCAGGACAAATGTTGCAAGCCTCTGTGGTTGTTCATAAGGGCTAACAACTGCCATGGTGCTGCAAGATTCGTAGTTTCGGGAAATGTTCGCAAACGCTAGGGGGTGCTTATCCCATAACTTCGAACATTCTCTAAGGCAGCGGTTCTCAACCTGTGGGTCGGGACCCCATTGGGAGTCGAATGACGATTTGCCAGGGGTCGCTTAAGACCATCGAAAATAGGGGAAGTATACTTGCGAGTCGAAGAATCGCGCTCCAATGGTTGACTCCACAAGCCAGCTGCAGGCTCTTCAAATCGCTAACCAAATTCGGCTTCAGGCGCGATGAATTAAAAAAGAGAGAAATCTTTGCTCTGATGTCTCCCTCTCAAGCCAGCTGCAATCACTCCCAATCGCTAGCCTAATCTGGCTTCAGGCGCCATAAACTTAATAGGGGAGGAGTCTCTGCTTTAATGCCTCCGTCCTCAAGGCAATCGCAAGCAGTTCAGATCGCTAGCCAATATGGCTTCAGGTGCGATAAATTCAAAATTAGGGCCTCTGTAGCTCAGACTGGTAAGACAGTCTGTTATTAAACAGCTGCCTGCAATTACTGCAGGTTCAAGTCCCACCAGGCCCAAGGTTGACTCAGCCTTCCATCCTTTATAAGGTAGGTAAAATGAAGACCCAGATTGTTGGGGGCAATAAGTTGACTTTGTATATAATATACAAATCGATGAAGACTATTGCTTGACATAGAGTAAGCCGCCCTGAGTCTTCGGAGAAGGGCGGGATATAAATGCAAATAAAAAAAACACCGAAAATAATTTTATGGTTGGGGTCGCCACATCGTGGGGAATTGTATTAAAGGGGTCGCAGCACTATGAAGGTTGAGAACCACTGCTCTAAGGGAATGCTCTTCACCCAGGGATTACCTGTAGTGTCCTTTATTCCTGAAGCTATGGCTTTAAATTTCTTCCATGTTATATTTTTGTTCTCTTTCTTTTGGGACAGATTGATCTTGTACAGATCAAGCAGCTGTTCACACAGATGTACCAGAAGACTTTGGCCACCATGATTTCAAGTGACACAAGCGGGGATTACAGACGGTTGCTCTTGGCCATCGTGGGTCAGTAGGACGCACTCTCAGAAGAGCTGCAAACAGCCGACTATCACTACCAGCTATCAAGACCGTATAAAAATATAAATTATCTTAGACAGTTAAGTATGCATTGGTTGATCAGGTCCTTTTATTTTTCACATATAATTAATTGCCTTAATTTAGCGCCTCATGTACTTTACAATAAACTTGCTGCCTGAAATGTGTCTGTTCTGTTATTGTCACAAAGGCTGTTACTTGTTTCATACTCCTGTGTGCATTGCATAATGTTGTTTACTCTGAGAAAGGAGATGATAGAGCTACACTCAGACAATGTAAGCATGTCCAGTGTTTGAAATTGTCCATAAAATTTGAAATTATGAAATTGTGCATCTTTATTATGTCTTGTAAAAACCAAGAGTATCTCCCACGCAAAGCAGTTTGTTTTTATCGTTTTCCAAAATCCTATTGTAAAAGTTTCAATATTCCAATTTTGTTTAGACCCTTAGTCAATTTATAGC
This sequence comes from Ahaetulla prasina, assembly GCF_028640845.1. NCBI lineage: Eukaryota > Metazoa > Chordata > Lepidosauria > Squamata > Colubridae > Ahaetulla > Ahaetulla prasina. The sequence goes on along the minus strand of NC_080544.1, from coordinate 7,950,560 downwards.
TTTCTAAGATTAAATATTGTTTAGCTTTTTGCTGTTTATTTCAGATTCGTTAAATTCTAAGCTTATGATTAAAATTTTCTTTCATTTTGGATTGAAGGCAGATTGAGCTGACATTTTCCAATTTGTCTTTCCAAAAGTCTCTAATAGCTTAGAAATAATTAATCAGTTTATTCCTGAAAGTGATGTTTGCTAACTTAGTATCTGTCAAGATTGAACCACTTTGCTTCTTTCAGACCTTAATGCTTTTCAATTGCCAATGAACTGGGGGGATGGAAGGTGGAAATGAAATGTAGAGAGTGAATGCAGAGATCGTTGAGAGCAAGAAAAGAGATGGACTGTTTCCATAACAAAAGAACGTCTCATAATTGGACAATGTGATAACCCGGGGGTGGGGAGAAGGGGAAATTATTGTTTAACTGGACAAGCATTTGCATGGGAAAACCAGAGCTGGTTTTCTTTTTTTCAGTACCAATATGGTGTATCCAATAAAGTTTTACTTTTGGGAATTCAAATCTCCTGACAGTGTGTCCTTGTTTGTTCACTAGTTGGGACAGTTGACAGTCTGATGTGCCAGGACTGCTAATCACATTGTCTCCTCGTGTTTAAACTTTCAGTCTCCTTTACTTTCAGGTCCTGTTAGCAGGCAATGCCTCAGTCTGCCCTTCCTAGATCCAGGCCATTTAGATTCATTTCCTATACAGCTACCTTTACTCTGAGCTTCTCATGGGATATTTTATCAAACAAATTAAATTTTAAAGCATTCCCCAAATTGACTAATAGAGATAGCAAATATGATAAGGCTAGCCTGACAAGATCTATGCAGACTTTGAGTAATTATTTATTTATTTATTTAATTTATTTATTTATTTATTTGTCAAACACAACAGTATATATAAGTATAAGCATGAAATAACCGTAAGAATTGGATACAATCAAAGGGAACATTAGGACAGGAACAGTAGGCACGCTGGTGCTCTTATGCATGCCCCTTACAGACCTCTTAGGAATGGGGTGAGGTCAATAGTAGACAGTCTTTGGTTAGAGCTTTGGGGATTTTGGGAAGAGACCACAGAATCAGTTGGGCATTCCAGGCATTAACAACTCTGTTACTGAAGTCATATTTTCTACAATCAAGATTGGAGCGGTTCACATTAAGTTTAAATCTATTGTGTGCTCGTATATTGTTGTGATTGAAGCTGAAGTAGTCTTCGACAGGAAGGACATTGCAGTAGATGATTTTATGAGTTATACTCAGGTCATGCCTAAGGCAGCGGAGTTCTAAATTTTCTAAGCCTAGGATTTCAAGTCTGGTGGCATAAGGTTTTGTTGTGATCAGAGGAGTGGAGAACTCTTCTTGTAAAATATTTCTGGATATGCTCAATTGTATTAATGTCTGAAATGAGGTGTGGGTTCCAGACAGATGAGCTGTATTCGAGAATTGGTCTAGCAAATGTTTTGTATGCTCTGATTAGTAGTGTAATCTTTCTGGAGAAGAAGCTACGCAAGATTAAGTTTACAACTCTTAAAGTCTTTTTGGCGATGTAGTTGCAGTGGGCTTTGGCACTTAGATCACTTGATATGAAACCTCCAAGGTCTTTGATGGGTGAGGGTCATCTACAAGGTAATGTCCATCAAGCTTGTATTTAGTGTTCTGGTTCTTTTTTCCAATGTGTAAGACAGAGCATTTGCTGGTTGAGATTTGGAGTTGCCAAATTTTTGACCATTCCGACACAAAGTCAAGGTCTTTTTGAAGGGTAGCCGCATTGTTGGTAGTGTTAAATAGTTTAACATCATCAGCGAAGAGAACATAATTACTTATAATATGGTCACAAAGGTCGTTAATGTATAATATGAAGAGTGTTGGTCCTAGAACGCTGCCTTGGGGGACACCGCTATTGACAGGAGCAGGATTTGATAGGGCACTGCCTATTTTGACCACTTGTTGTCTGTTTGACAGGAACGCTGTTATCCAATTATGGAGAGGTCCAGAAATGCCGTAGGATTTTAGTTTTAGGAGAAGTTTATCATGTACCACTGAGTTAAAAGGGATAGGGGTTATTCCTCTGCCCTGGTCCTATTAGACCTCTCAGCGGCTTTCGATACCATCGACCATGGTATCCTGCTGCGCCGGTTGGGGGGATTGGGAGTGGGAGGCACCGTTTATCGGTGGTTCTCCTCCTATCTCTCCGACCGGTCGCAGACGGTGTTGACGGGCAGAGGTCACCGCGCGCCTCACTTGTGGTGCCGCAGGGCCGATTCTCTCGCCTTTGTTCAACATCTATATGAAGCCGCTGGGTGAGATCATCAGTGGCTTCGGTGTGAGGTACCAGCTGTACGCTGATGACACCCAGCTGTACTTTTCCACACCGGGCCACCCCAATGAAGCCATTGAAGTGCTGTCCCGGTGTCTGGAGGCCGTACGGGTCTGGATGGGGAGGAACAGGCTCAAGCTCAATCCCTCCAAGACGGAGTGGCTGTGGATGCCGGCATCCCGGTACAGTCAGCTGAGTCCGCGGCTGACTGTCGGGAGCGAGTCATTGGCCCCGATGGAGAGGGTGCGCAATTTGGGCGTTCTCCTGGATGAACGGCTGTCTTTTGAAGACCATTTGACGGCCGTCTCCAGGAGAGCTTTCCACCAGGTTCGCCTGGTGCGCCAATTGCGCCCCTTTCTAGACCGGGATGCCTTGTGCACAGTCACTCACGCCTTGTGACGCCTCGCCTGGACTACTGCAATGCTCTCACATGGGGCTCCCTTGAGGGGCATCCGGAGGCTACAGTTAGTCCAGAATGCAGCTGCTGGTGATTGAGGGAGCCCCCCGTGGCTCCCGAGTGACACCTATCCTGCGCCGGCTGCACTGGCTACCTGTGGCCTTCCGGGTGCGCTTCAAGGTGTTGGTGAATGTCTTTAAAGCGCTCCATGGCATAGGGCCGGGATATTTACGGGACCGCCTGCTGCTACCGAATACCTCTCACCGACCCGTGCGCTCTCACAGAGAGGGGCTCCTCAGGGTGCCGTCGGCGCGACAGTGTCGTCTGGCGGCGCCCAGGGGAAGGGCCTTCTCTGGGGCTCCGCCTCTGGAACGAACTCCCCTGGACTTCGCCAACTTCCGGACCTCCGAACCTTTCATGAGCTTAAAACCTACTTATTCATCTGCGCTGGACTGGGTTAGTGTTTTAATGGGTTTTAATGGGTTTTTAGCTCCAAATTTTAATCCTGGCCAATTTTAATAAGTTTTTTAATTGTATTTTAATTTGTATTTATTGTATTGTATTTTTACCTGGCTGTGAACCGCCCTGAGTCCTTCGGGAGAAGGGCGGTATACAAATTTAAATAATAAATAAATAAATAAATAAATAAAAGCTTTACAGAAGTCTATGTAAATTGCATCTATTGCTTTGCCCTGATCAAGATTTGTAGTCCATATGTTTTTGCAGTGAAGAAGTTGTAAATTACAGGATTTTTTTCTGAAACCAAATTGTTTATTAGAGAGTAGGTTGTTTGTTTCAAGGTGGAGGATGATGGATTGGTTGATGATTGATTCCATTACTTTGCAGGTGACGCAGCATAAAGAAATTGGTCTGTAATTTTCAACTTGGCTGGGGTCTCCTTTTTTGAAGACAGGGATGACCGTGGCTAGTGGCCATAGTTTGGGAAGGGAGCTGGTCCTGAAAGATTTTTCAAAGATTATGCTTTGGGGTTTTGCTATAACAGTGGAAAGCTTTTTTAAGAAGTATGCACATAGACCATCAGGTCCAATAGATAGAGATGGTTTCAGTGTGTCTTTTCAACATTATCTTCTGTGAAATCTATTTGTGTTAGATCGTTGTAATCATTGTTGGTACGACTGGGGAATTTTGGGTATGAGCCATTACTGTTAACAAAGACTGAGCCAAAGAATGTGTTAAAGAGGTTTGCTTTAACTGTTTCATCATTACATTCTTTACCGTTACATCCTTTTAGGGGTGGGATGGATTTTGAGTCTTTAAGTTTGTTGTTTACAAAATTATAGAAAGCGTGATTGGATTTTGTGCGCAGGTGGTCTTCTTTTTTGATGTGGTAATTGGTGCATTCAGTCTTTATTTGGTGGCATATTTGTAGCAGTTTTTAAAGTTGGCTACCTAGCCAGTTTTGTTTTTTCGCCAGAGGGAATTTTTTTTTGGATTGGAGCTTTTTTATTGAAATGGGTAATTTGTTTTTCCTGATTTTGGTGGTGGTTTGTGGTACGTATAGTTTAATGACTCTATTGACTTCAAGTAGAAAAACGCTATAGTGGTCTTCAGCAGTGATAGAGTTAGAGAATAGAATTTGCCAGTCAAGAGATGAGAGGTCTATGTCTATAAGATCATAGTTGGCTTTTTTGAAATTGTAGTTTGGTATACCATTATTATGGAGATTATTGTAAGGGCGTATATTGAGACAAAAGTCTATCATGCTGTGATCACTGTTGGAAAAGGGTTCTTTTATTTGTAGTCCATAAATTGAGTTTGCGTTGTTGCAGAAGATGTGGTCAAGGCAGTTGTTGAGTCTTGTATTGTTAGTTACTAGTTGATCAAGACCTAGATTTGTAACAGCATTGTACAGGGTATTATGGATGGGTTCAGTTGTATATTCTTTTGTTATCCAATTAATAAGAGGTAGGTTGAGGTCACCCAGGAAGATGAGAGGATAAGGGCAAGAGGCAGCCCATGTTAGTAGTGTGGTTAACATGTTCGCATGTGCAATGTCGTAGTCGGGGGCTCTGTAGTATAGCAAGAAGTGAAGCGTGATGTTAAGGGACAGTTCACAGACAATAGTTTCTGGAAGAGCGAGTTTATGTGCAACTTGAATATTTTTTAGATTCGGTGACTTTTTGTAAAAGATAGCCACTCCACCACCTTTGCGGGTTTTGAGATCGGACCGGAACACATGATATTCTCTGTCTGAAATGATGGAGTCTGGGAGGGATGAGTTCAGCCATGTTTGGCATACAAATATAATGTTGAATGTACCAGTATTTAACGAGAGGAGAAATTCAGGCATTTTGTTTACAATGCTTCTTGCATTTATCAGTTTGCATTTAAGTTCTGTAGTGGTTGGTATAGAGGAAATAAGGGGTGTGCGTACCTAGTTTTGGATGACGGCTGGTTGAAAGTTCTGTACGACGGATGGTTGGATGTCTTGGGTGATGGGGGGTTGGATATTGGGCAAATGATTGTAGGTTTTTCTTTTAATGCAGTCAGCACGGTAGTCAATGTATAAGTTGGATTTGTCTTCATCTTGCCGTCGTTTGAGTTCTGTGCGGAGCTCACGGGAGTGGATCGTTGCAGAAATGATAGATCAGGCCGTGATCTAAGTTTGTTGTGGATGGGGTTGGTATTATATTTGAAATTGAAATTATATTTCCCAGATATTTATGAATCTCTTTAGGAGCTGTTCTAGATGATTGTTATCAGCCTCAATTGGAGTAGTCTGTAATTTCCTGGATAATCCCCCTACCCGCCTTTGAAGACAGCAACCTGAGCACTGCTGCAGTCATTCAGCACTTAAATCAATTCTCCAGTCTCCCCCACCCCCCAAATAAAACAAGTTCTCAACTGGCTGATCCGCTGATCCTTTCAGTATCCCAGAATAGAGTTTGCAGGGCCCTTGAATTTCAAATCATTCAAAATGGGCATTGGTCCTACCTGAATGCCATTTCTAGTAGAGCTGGAAAAGAGCATCCAGAGTGGGTAAGTAGCTCTTCGTTCTGCATGGAGACTGAGCACGTGATGTTCATTTGCATCTCTGGTCACTCCCCTCTCGCCTGCTGCTTCCCCAGTTCGCCGAAGGTCAAGCGATGCATAGACTTGTGACCTGTAAAAAAGTAGCCCCCACCCGGACTGTGGACCAGACATTAGTAAGGGTGGGGCTGGATGCTCTCTTCCAGCTCTACTAGAAATGGTGTTCAGGTAGGACCAACGCTCATTCTCCCTAGAGCTGGAGCGAGAACATCCAGAGTGGGACATACCAAAGGTGACCTGTCCCTTTAATGGGTGGGTAACGCTGGTCCTAAGTCCCCCTGGCATTATGGACCCTCTGGAGCAGAGGTCTCCAACCTTGGCAACTTTAAGCCTGGCGGACTTCAACTCCCAGAAAGCCCCAGCCAGCAAAGCTATTTTATTGTTATTCTATTTATTTTCTTTATTTATTTAATAACAATAAATAGATTTCCCACACTGAGTACTTTGCTTACCAGTGGAGTTGCTGATCCCATAAGGGTCCTTAAATGAGGACTAGCTATACTGTGAAGTTTTTCCAAGGTTGTAGATAATTATATAACTTTCTTTTTCAGAGCCAGACCAATGTGATTTCTTTTCTGATACTAAATTCCTACCCTTTTGGTGCTCGTTTTATTACTTGCTTCTCTTGCCATGAATCACATTCACTACTGCTTGTAATAAAATTCCCCACTTTATATTTAAAATAGATATTTGCATTCAGTTTTCTTCCCTTAAAATAAAAGAATCCTGCACTTTCCTTGAAATGTTCCTGTTATTTCCATTTCCTCAACTGTTTCCCTTATTGATTAGAATCAAGTCAAAGATTTCTGATCCTTCTGTGCTATCCTTTCCTTCCAAGGACGAATATCATCACCAAGATACTCTAGAGCAGGGCTGTCAAACTCCCAGCCTGTGGGCCGGATGTGTCACGCGCTGGCCACGTCCCCGCCCGGTTTAGCGAAGGAGAAAAAGTCCTGATAAGTCACGTGACGCTGCTGTGACAACTTGAATTTGACACCCCTGCTCTAGAGCAGGGGTCTCCAACCTTGGAAACTTTAAGCTTGGCGGACTTCAACTCCCAGTAACTCCCAGCTTTGCTGGCTGGGGAATTCTGGGAATTAAAGTCCGCCAGCTTAAAGTTGCCAAGGTTGGAGACCTCTGCTCTGGAGGACTCTCCTCCCAAAGGCCGCTTCCGCCGAAGCGAAGGTGTCCAACTTATAATGCTGAATGAATGGTGAAGGGGAGGACCATGTGGCTGTCCGACACACCTCAACAGAGGCCTGTGTCGCCCATGCTGCTGTTGGCGGCCGCACACCTGGAGGAGTGAGCCGTTATTCAGCTGGGAGTTGGGAGGGCCTAAACCTCATACGCCTTGGTTAGGCAGGCCCTCAGCCACCGACTCACCATTAAAGGAGTGTTGCCCAATAATGGTGGTTGGAATGAAACAAATAAGGACTCCGTCGTTCAGAATGAAGACGTATGTTTGATATAAATATGGAGGGCCCTTCTGACATCCAAGGCATGCCACCTGTGCTCAAGGGCATGTCCTGGCTCCCGACAGAAGTTTGTAGGACCACCTCCTGTGCCCTATGAAACCAGGGGTTAACCTCGGGTATGAAAGAAGGGTCCAGCCGCAGGACGACTCTGTCCTGGTGAAAGATGCATAACTCACGTCTTATTGATAAGGCCGCCAGCTCTGAAATCCTACGAGCCGAAGTGATAGCAATGAGGAACGCCACCTTAAGCGTTAGAAAACGCAACGTGGCTGACCTTAAAGGTTCAAAGGGGCTGCCAGTGGGAGCTTGCAAAACCTTAGTCAGGTCCTAGGTGGGATACCTGTGAACGACCGGTGGGCACAAATTAGTAGCTTCCCTAAGGAATCTGCGTATTGTGGGATGCCTAGAAAGGGATATCCCAAAGAAACGATGTTCCTTTGCTTTGGGGTAAGCAAAACTTCCTCTCTCCCCTCCAATTGCAAGATAAAAAGAGCATCCGAAGTGCTAGAGATGAGAAGCAAAAGTTATCTTACTACTTAGGAATTTCAAATTAATTGAGTGATGGAACCAGCTCTAATTTAAAAAGGCCCTTGTAGAAGAAATGTTTGGAGGAAAGAAATGACAGGCTGCCTGGGCTACAGGAGATGAAAGGATACTTGCAGGAAGCTAAAGAAGTAAGTTGTCATCGTTTGTTACCTTGAATTTTAAGGATCAGAAACTAATGTGTGTTGGCCAGAACTACTTACTTGTGATATATTTTGTCTCTCCCGAACCCATGCAGTAGAGAAGTTATCAAGCTGCATTAAGTCCACAATATTCATTCCTGCTCATCTACGAGGAGATAAATAATAGTTTATCATCCCTGTTGGAAGACCAACTTAGTTAAGACTGTAACACCCCCCCCCCCAATTCCTCATGGCCTTATGGACTGCTTCATTTTCTAAAGGTTAGAAATACATAAATGGGGAGGGGGGCAATTGGTTAGCATGAAAAGGTAGCAACTTTTGGCTAAGGTGACGGGATTTGACTCTCTGATTCTTTTGGAGCAACGTGCAATCCAAGTGACAAGGATCCACGTATCTACTGAGCTTCCTGTAAAGCTCAGTAAGCCTTGAGACTTTTAAGAAAAGATTGGACTGTCATTTGTCAGACGTAGTGTAGGGTCTCCTGCTTGAGTGGGGGAAGTTAGACTAGATTACCTATAAGGTCCCTTCCAACTTTGATAATCTGTTAATATACACTTGTAATATTACTCTACTTTCTTAAAACATCCTATCAAAAGTTTTCTCATTTGCCATCTACAAAATACCACTCCTAAATTTCTGCAATATTAATATAAGGAAAAATTCCTATATAAATCCAAGAACACAGACATGGTTGACCTTGTCAACCATTTAGTTATTATTGACTAAATAATTGCAACCAAATCTCCTGATTTACAAATATATGAGCCTTAAAACAAAAAGAATGAAAATCAGGATGAGGCCACTAACATCTTAACAGGGCCTTTAAATGTGGTGTATTTTGTCTGCATCATTACAACAGTTCTAATCATAATCTTATAAATCACACAAATTGCCTTACCTTAGCTAGATTCACAAAATAAGCTATTATAAATGTCAACCCATAAAATATTTAATATCACAAAGAGAAAAAAGGAAGAGTGAAAGAACTATTCCAATTTGGGCAACACCTTTCTGAAAATAGGAAAGCAATTAATAAATCATTCAATAAACATAACTATTTCATTTATTTCTTTGAAAAAACTTACAAAGGCAAGTATGTCAGAGCCTAAAATAGTTACAGTGATTCTGTGTTTATTAAACGTGCTACTTCAAATCCTAGTAGTCTACTCTGAAAAAAATGAGAAATGGGCTGGTGCGTTATCTTCTTACCACTCCCTCCCTAGCCCCTATAGGAGTTATCTGTGCCTATATCTTATTAAATTATGAACATGGCCAATTCTGTAGAAATCTTCCCCCCAGCATATAATGGAGCAGAAGAACATAACACTGAATTGAAAGTTGGCACAGAGGCTTTCTAGTGCTACTTAACATGATACATAAATTCACCAAATACAGCCTATAGAAAACACCAGAGGATTTAATTTTAGTCCAAATGCAAATCTTTGCCCTCTCTTCTACTGCAAATGAGCCTTAAACCGCTTCTTATAGCAAAAGGTTAGGAATGGAATTGCTGACAAGGTTCTTATAAAACAGCAGTACATACAAAGAAATAAAGTGCAGTTAGTTTTCGGCAACGATATAACTATTTCAAAGACAAAACTGGCAGCAACTGGTTGAAAAAAAAATCTTGCTATCTTATTATCAATTGCATTTCAGTGTCTTCAGTTCAGACGAAGAGCCTCTTTCAAACGGAAGAGCCCAACCAAAGGCTCCCATCTCCCCAGTCAGGGCTGCGCAGGGAGGTACGGGAACCGCTGCCCGAGCCAGGGTCTTACAGGGCATTTCCAGAGTGGACGAAGAAACTTCTGGTGGCAGGCTGGGGCGCAAAGGTGTGCCGTCGCCAGTCTTCATCCGGGGGCATATCGACCCGCTTTGGCCCTCGGACCTTGGCTTGCTGGGAAATGAGAAAGCCTTTGTGCCTGGAAGTCCCATAAGCCCTGCCAGGAGGCTGCCCCCAGCCAAGCGCACCAGCCTTTTCCTTTCCCGGAGGGAGGGGCCATTGGGGCAGAGGCTCGTGTGAGTCCTCGCTCATCTGGGTGGGAGATGCCCCAGGCACTGCTTCGCTCTCGGATGCTGCTGCTGCTGCTAGCTCTTGGCCAGCAGGACTTCCCGGTAGCCAGCGGTTGGAAGCATTTGATGTTCCACTGTCTAAGAATAGATTAAAAGATGTTTGCCCTTGAGAGGAGGACCGGTCCTGCTTGAAAACGGTGTTCCCATAAGTCAGTGGCACACATGATTTATCTTCCGTGTGGAAAGCTGCATTCCTGTCTGGCACAGTTAGACACACTTGGATATTCTTTCGGTTTCCTGAAAAATGAACAAATTGAAAAATATTATTTTACCTAGCCTTACTTGAAGAGCAACAAAAATACATATCAGGAAAGGAGTTTGAGTCTTTGCATATTTAATACCAATCCTACAACAAGAAATTAATTCTAGACTACTCATAACGGAAGAGGGCCTCTGGTGGCTCACCAGACTAAGTCTGTCTGTTATTAACACAGCTGCTTGCAATTACTGCAAGTTCAGGTCCCACCAGGCCCAAGGTTGACTCAGCCTTCCATCCTTTATAAGATAGGTAAAATGAGGACCCAGATTGTTGGGGGCAATAAAAGTTGACTTTGTATATAATATACAAATGGATGAGACTATTGCTTAACACATTGTAAGCCGCCCTAAGTCTTCGGAGAAGGGCGGGATATAAATTCAAATTAAAAAAAAAAAAAACTACAGCTGACCAAATCATTTGCTTTGAGAAACTTTTCATAATGAAAGCCTGGAATACTCAGCAGGAGATATAAGCTGCAGTCAGGGACATTACATACTTCAGTCTTGAATTTAATTTGCAGCTTCTACAGTCTGTGCCAATCAGTACTGAGCTATTTTCTCGAGGATCTAGGACAGGGGGCTGCAACCTTAAACACTCAAAAGAGCCATTTGGACCATCCGGAGCCACAAAACCTGGGTGGGTGTGGCCAACTTGACATCACTCACGCCCACCCAGTAACATGACAGTCTCTCCCTCTCTCTCTCTCTCTCTCTCTCTCTCTCTCTGTCTACTACCTATCTCTGTCTCTGTGTCCCTTGTCTCTCTCTCTCTCTCTTTCCCTCCCTCCCTCTCTATCTGTCTCTCTTTCCCTCCCTCTTTCTCTCTCTCTCTCTGCCCCCCCTTCTCTCCCCCCCCCAGCTCTTTCTCTTTCTCTCCTCTGGGGGAGGGGGAAGGAACTGGTGCTGGGTGGTGGGACTCTGATGTCCGGAAGCCAACAAGCCCAGGACCAGCTGGCCAGCAATGAGGCAGGTCATCACAACACCCTATTTTTACCTTTTAAAAGCATTTTTACTACCTATTCGATCGAACAAATTGGCGCGCAAAGCCATGCGCAGCCACCGAATCGGTAGTAAACCAGTTCAGATTTCACCATTGATCCTGGGATTACAAGCATCCCCTTAGTGAATGTTCACAGTTATGTGATAAGAACTCCCTAGTGTTTACAAACTACTCCTGAAACTATGAACGTTGCAGCACCACGGCAGTTGTTCACCCTAATGAACAACTGTAGAGACTCTGCAACATTCACCCTGCCCATCTCCTCCCTCCCTCCCTCCCTCCCGGCCAGGTCTTCACAGGCACTGGGGCCTGGGGATACTGTACACACCTTGCAAAGATCTAAAGAGCCTTCGCTTTCTTGGCCTGTTTCGGCCTTCGGTGAGTACGTAGAGCAGTGGTTCCCAACCTTTTCTTGTTTGAGGCACAACCTTTTCTTGTTTGAGGCACCCTTGGAAAGCCTTTCAAAAGTTCCCGGCACCCTCAAAAGATCTCACGGCACCCCTTAGTGCCGCGGCACACTGGTTGGGAACCACTGACGTAGAGAATGGAGGCCTAAAGTACCGCAAGGGCACACGGGACCAGTGGGACGCTAGTGATCTCTCGTGATCTCACGGTACTTTAGGCCTCTGGTCTCTGCAAACGGAGGCCTGAACGAGACCTGCAACAAAAGGCTTTGCAAATGGAGGGAAGCCTTCCCTCCTTTTGCAAAGCCTTTTGCCATCTTTGCAAAAAGCCTTTGCTGCCGAAAACAGACTCTGAAGCAGGTGGCCTGTTTCATTGCTAGGACCCCCCTGGCCTCCCCCTGCACTTGGTTAAGAGGCAGTTTTGGTGGTCATCCTTGAAGAAAGACATTGAAAGCTATGTGGCCAGCTGTCCCATTTGTGCAGCGGCAAAGAGACCACCAGGGAAGCCCACGGGACTTTTACACACAGTGGTCAGCCTCCAGGCACTGTGGAAAAAAAATATTTATGGACTTTATTGTGGGGGAACAGTGTTATTTGGGTTGTTGCTGATCTTTTTACGAAACAGGGTTACTTTGTTCCCTGCGCCAAGATTCCCTCTGCAAAGATGTTAGCTAAACTTTTTGTACAACACGTGTATAGGTTGCCTAGTACACCTGAGTGCATTATTTCAGATAGAGGAGTGCAGTTCTGGTGGGAATCTTTGAAGCTGCTGGGAACCGCCCAGAGCTCAACCTCCTCCCATCTTAACTAATGGGGTGTGTGAGAGAACCAACTCTGTCCTGAAACAGGACCTCAGGTGCTACATTAATTACCAAGGGAACAATTGCGCTGATCTTTTGCCTTTTGCAGAGGTAGCATATAACAATTTTGTGGATAGTAGCATGGGGTTCACCCCATCTAAGGTGGCCTCCAGCCAGGACTTTGTACCTGTGCCAGAGCTGCCTCAGGAGAAACCACACGTAGCCTCCTTAGCAGAGTGGAGAGGCCAACTTCAGAACCTTTGGCCAGTTGCCCCTAAGGCCCCAAAGGAGGCACATCAAGCACATAAGAAACAAACTGACAAAAAATGCGTGAAGCCAAAAGATTTTAAAGTAGGTGATAGAATTTACCTCTCCATGAAATACTTACAGTCCACCCAACCATCTAAGAAACTGGGTCCTAAATATTTGGGGCCATTCCCAATTGTTCAAGCAATTAACCCAGTTACTGTATAACTGGGGTTGCCTAAGAATCTTAAATGTATTTACCCTGAGTTTCACTGCAGTTTGTTGAAACCTAAAACTTTGTCACCCCTTCACCCTTCACCTGACGCTCCTCCTGTATCCACTCGAATCAAAGAAGAGCAGCTTTGCTGGCTGAGGAACTCTGGGAGTTGAAGTCCACAAGTCTGAAAGGGATCCAGGTTGGAGACCCCTGATCTGAAGTGTTAGCGATTCCTCCCACCTATGGTCTCATGCAAATTTGATGAATTCCGCTTTTATCCCCTCATCTAAATAGTTTATAAAGATATTGAAGAGTACTGGGCCCCACTGCATGCTTCTCTCCATGCAGATGTAGTTCCATTGCATGCTCAATGTGATTGGTCAGTCAGTTACGAATCCATCTGGTTGTGGTGCTGTCTATCCCACACTGTTCTGTCTTACCAAGTAGTTTGTGGTCTACTTTGTCAAATACCTTGCAGAAATCCAAGTAAATATGCTGATGATCACTAATTCCCTGATCACTAATCAGTAGAAGGCAATAAGGTTTGTCTGGCATGATCTGTTTTAACAAACCCTTGCTCCCTTCTAGCAATTGACTTGTTCATTTATAGTGCTCACAAATGTGCTATTTGATTATTGTTTTCCAGGATCTCCCCAGGTATTAATTCTTTTATCTACTTACCAATTTTATGTTTCTCTTTTTGTTGTTTGTACACTCTTTTTTCTTGCATTTTAAAAAATGATTAGAAATGTTCTTTTAAAAAAATAGCCCAGTCATTTACCTGATTGTCTATGCATCTTGCCCACCATACTAGTCACTGGAGCATCATGGGAGAAGGGCTGCAGTTCAGATGAAGAGTGCTGAGGATAGAAGGGGAGCACAGGAGACAAAGTGGGAGGGAAAGAAAGGGAAGTCGTACTGGAAGAATAGGACCTGGCTTCTGCTGACAGTTTCCTCTCACTGGACACTTCCTTTTAAAAGAGAAATAAATAAATATCAAAATGGGGATTAACAAGCTTTGCATTTTTCCTTTTTCCATTCAAGTAAATTAATTAATTAAAAGCTTTTTAAAGAGCTTACCAGCATGACCTTGAAATGAATTGACATCACAGCAACAGGTAGTGTCTTTATAGTGATTTATATGTTAGTTAATAGTACTGAAAACAAAAGTTTTTTCCACAGGTGCTAGTAAAATGTATCGATTACACTACATTTCCTCTACTGCAAAGAGGAAAACCCAAAGGGAATGTACTAGAAAATAAGTCAGTGGCTTAGAACATCCTGGCACTAGAAATGCAAAATTAAATAAAGGGGCTTTGAATCTTAATAATAATAATAATATCAGAGTTGGAAGGGACCTTGGAGGTCTCCTAGTCCAACCCCCTGCCCAGGCAGGAAACCCTACACCATTTCAGACAAATGGCTATCCAACATTTTCTTAGAAATTTCCAATGTTGGAGCATTTACAACTTTTGCAGGCAAGTTGTTCCACTGATTAATTGTTCTCACTGTCAGGAAATTTCTCCTTAGTTCTAAGGTTGCATCACTCCTTGATTAGTTTCCTCCCATTACTTCTTGTTCTACCCTCAGGTGCTTTGGATAATAGCTTGACTCCCTCTTCTTTGTGGCAGCCCCTGAGATATTGGAAGACTGCTATCATGTCTCCCTTAGTCCTTCTTTTCATTAAACTAGACATACCGAGTTCCTGCAACCGTTCTCCATATGTTTTAGCCTCCAGTCCCCTAATCATCTTCGTTGCTCTTCTCTGCACTCTTTCTAAAGAGTCTTAATTATCCTACTTGCAAATGGTACACCAGCAGGAAAGTATTTTCCATAAAATGTAATAAGCATAAACATGGAACAGGGCAGGGGTGAAATGCTACTGGTTCACTTCAATTCGGGAGAACCGGTAGTTTAAAAAAAGGTATCGGTTTAGGCGAACCAGTAGTTAGCTACCGGTTTGATTGAACTGGTAGTTAAAAATAGCCGGTATTTCTGACGATCATCTGTGCAGCAGGCTTTAACTTTGCTATAAAGCAGGAAATCCTGCTTCCTAGCGAAGCTAAATCACCTGCCACAACAGCTGATCCCCCCTCGCTTCTACTTACCTTCCCAAGCCTCCTTTTGCTGCACACTGCGCATGCAGAGCATGGGTTTGGCATGCGGTGTGCATGCGCAGCCGGAGAACTGGTAGCAAACTGGTTCAGATTTCACCACTAGAGTAACAGGAGGGTATTCTTCCTGTAAAACCTTTAGCAATCACACTAAACCGGTAAAGTGCAGCAGTTCAAGAAATTTTCTTTTAAACCATTTTACTTACAAAATTCTGAGAAGCAGCAAGTTTCTCTTCTCTGCTTGTGATGGCTGTCCCACTGAGACTGCGTGCAATGCGACGGAAGTTCTCTGCACTGTAGGTTTCCTCGTCTGGCTCCTGGCCAGTATATGGCAACTGCATTCAGAAAGAGAACTTAATGGTAAATGAATGTACAGAATCACAGTACTCAAGTACTGCTACGACATCATGGACCGAGTTCATTTTAGGTTTTTATTAACTAACAGGTTGAATCTGCTTTGATAGTTGTGAGCTGTGTAGAGTTGTTGAGAGGTATACATTACATGCGTTACATTATTTCTTAGGCTAAAGTTGTTTTATTCATCAGACTTGTGGAACAGGATTCCTCATCAGAAGGAAAGGAAGAACTGAAGAGAAAGGATAACAAGAGTTGGAAGAGACCTTGTAGGTCTTCTAGTTCAACCGCTGCTCAAACAGGAAATTCTATACCAGGGGTGTCAAACTCTTGGCCCACGGGCCGGATGCATCACACACTGGCCATGCCCACCCCTGGTTTAGCGAAGGGGAAAAAAGTCACGATACGTCACATGATGTGACGCTGCACGTTTGACACCCCGGCTCGATACCATTTTGGACAAGTGATTATCCAGGCTCTTCTTAAAAGCCTCCAGTGATGGAGCCCCACAATTTCAGAAGGCCAGCTGTTCCACTGGTCGATTGTTTTCACTGTCAAGAAATTTCTCCTTAGTTATAGGTTGGATTTCTCCTTGAAATCAATGCCTTCAGGTGTTTTGGAAAATAGATTGGCCCCTCTCTTTGGCAGCCTGTCAAATATTGGAACATTGCTATCACCCATCGCCCTTCTTTTCACAAGATTAGCCATACCCAATTTCTTCAACTGTTCTTGGTATGTTTTAGCCTCCCGGCACCTAATGCATCTTTGTTGCTCTGCACTCTTTCCGAAGTCTCAACTTCTTTTTTATAACGGGGTGACCAAAACTGGATGCAGTATTTGAGGTGTGGTTTGTAAAGCGGTACTAGTATTTTATATGAGTTTGATTCTACCTACCTACCTACATACCTACCTACCTACCTACCTACCTATCTATCTATCACCTATCTACTTATCTATCTTATCTATCTACCTACCTACCTATCTATCTATCCTAGACTGCATTGCCTTTTTTGGCAGCTACTGCACACTAGGTCATATTTAGATGATTGTCTACTAGGACTCCAAGATCCTTCTTCCCTCTCTCTCTCCTCTCTCTCTCTCCGTCTCTCTCTGTCTCTGTGTCTCCTCTCTCTCTCTCTGAAAGCTGAAGCTGGGCCAACCAAGCGAGCTCTCCTTGGGGCTCTTCGCTATTCCTTTTCTTTCTTCTTGGCAACTGGCTGAGGAATGAGTGTGAGCCACGGCAGAGACTTCCCCGAAGACGACCCTCCTCCTCCTCCTCCGCTTGCAACCCCTTGGCCAGCTGTGGTAGGGCCGGGAGGGCACGCACGAGCCAGGAGATATTCCTCAAGCGAGCAGTCGGGCTCGGCCAAAGCGTAGCAAAGACTGGCTGATGGGCATCTTTGGCAAGGGCGCTCCAGCTTTCTCCGAGCCTGGCTCTCGGGGTAGGCATGTGAGGTTCGGCAAGGCCAGCCCCCTTTTCCCGCTGCCCTGAGCTTCTTTTCTCCTCCAATGGAATGGTGCCGCCACCAGCTTTGATTGAAAATCGTCCTCAGAACGGCAAAAGTCTCCTGTGCAAGGATTAAAGCCGCAGCTGGGTGCTGTGGGCCCATCCCCCTTTCCATCGTCCCCTCTTCCCGGATCCCATTCCCACCCTGCCAGCCCTTGTTTTAGCTAAGCCAGCATCAGTCGCAGCCAGGCTGGGTCAGTGTCTCAGAGTGGAGAGGAGGTTGCACGTCTGCCCAAGTGACTGAGGCATGCCCAGAACCAGCAAGGAATGAAAAAAGCACCAGCAAGAGATGAGGCGCTGGAGAATAAACCTCGGCCGCTTCTCCATCCCCACCGTCACCCTTACCTACTCAGGCCAGACAAGGAGTGACTGGGAGGGGGGGGCGAGGCCAGCCTGTGGTGGGATCACCCGGCAGGGAGCCACAGCAGAGGAACGAAAGACCCACATGTGGCTCTGGAGCTGCGGGTTGCTGACACCCATCCTAGAGGCTTAGTCCGGCTTTTTATCTGAGTAATAATGGGGCAGAAGAACGTGCGAATGCAACGATAGAGCAATACTTGAGGTGCTATGTAAAATACCAACAAACCAATTGGGTTGATCTGCTACTTTTCGCTGTGGTGGCATACAACACCACCATACATAGCAGCACAGGCTTCATGCCTTTCAAGGTGGTCACAGGGGTGGAGTTTGTCCCAATGCCTGAAGAAGCATCTCCTACCTGGATCTTCAGATCTGAACCTGAGATTTTCTTCTGCAAATGAAGCAAGGCTGTACGAGATCGAGCTTTTCCAATGGCGATATCCAATTTATGGAACATACTCAGCAGAGTGACTAAGGCAGTGCCTACTTTATAGAGAGGGGATGTGATGGCTCAGCGGCTAAAACGCTGAGTTTGTCGATCGAAAGGTCGGCAGCTCAGTCGTTCGAATCCCTACTGCTGCGCAATTGGGTGAGCTCCTGTTACTTGTCCCAGCTTCTACCAACCTACCAGTTTGAAAGCATGTAAAAATGCAAGTAGAAAAATAGGGATCACCTTTGGTGAAAAATAGTGACCACCTTTGGTGAAAAGGTAACAGCGTTCTGTGCGCTTTTGGTGATTAATCATGCCGGCCACATGACCACGGAGACGTCTTCGGACAGCGCTGGCTCTTCGGCTTTGAAATGGAGATGAGCACCGCCCCCTAGAGTTAGGAACAACTAGCACACATGTGCGAGGGGAACCTTTACCTTTACTTTATAGAACTTTTTTTGTAGAAACTCAATTCTGTTTTTACTCTTTGGCCTTGTGAAGTTTAAAATTATTCTCTTTCTGAATCTCCACCATATGCAGTACTTATCTAAATAAGTACTGTTAGAATGGATTCTGATAAATATATCAAGGTAGATAGTTATGCATTTTATATTGTAATCAGTTGCAATAGTAAGCTATAGAAATCTATCATACTACAATTGTATTAAAATTAAAATAAAAACAAGATAGGATTAATATTCAGTTCCTGTATCTAAGGTCTTACTAGTAATCTCTTGCATCAACTGTAAACAGAAAGAGGTATTGCACACTCTATCTGAAATGTTTATTATCTATGTTTAATGTTAACATGTGTAAAAATATTTCTACTTTCATTACCTTACATTTTTTTTATCTGTACAAGTAGCATTCCCATAAGTATTCCCGCCCTGAGTCCCCCGGGAGATAGGGCGGTATAAAAATGCAATTAAATAAATAAATAAATAAATAAAAATAACCCAGTTCCCAGTTCTAGCATATCCTTACATGTGTCTTAGGATCCGGAGAATCAATATTTCCACAGATGTTGTTTTCAGGTTCTGCTGTTCTTGACAGACCTCTATATGGTTTTTTTGTAGGCAAGTTTGCTGATGCAGGGGAGAAGAGGAAGGAAAAAAGAAAGCAGATTAAACTGAAGATCTGTCTACATAATGTCTTAGGTCTCTTTGAAATAAAATATATCCTCTTAATTTTCTATGTGGAATTCTATTTTATGTGGTTTAATTAATTTCCCTAAAATGAAAATTGAGGAAGCTCTAATAACTGACAGGACATAAATGTCAGTTTATCATTCATTTAACCATAATTAAAGTCAGTTTCTCTGTTTATTATTGTGAGCTTCTTCTATTTTCATCTTAGGGAAATTGATTAAATTACATAAAATGCAATTCCACATAGAAAAGTAAGAGGATATCCTTTATTTCAGAGAGGTCATTATAAAAGAGAGAGAGAACTGCTGCAAGATCCTCCCCTGAGGATCAGCTATCACAAAGAGCAACATACTATTGCCCAAATTTTTTTTTTGTTTCCAACTGAGGTGTCAGTTTTTGAGAGTTTTAATCAATGTTCTTTTCATAACAAATGTTGTGCAGTAAATAAAGAATAACACAGTTGAGCATCAAAACAGTTTTGCTAAATGTAACATAACATTCTTGACACATATTTTTAACAAATTTTGTTTCAACAACGTTTGTGCTCAAATACTTTATATTTCAAAAATGCAGTACATTTTCTCCTAATGTATTAATGTGAGTCAGCCTAATGCAAAGTAAAATCATGCTGGCCTTTCTATATAAATCTAAATTCACACATATTCCAAGGTATTAGGAACCTGAAGACTCCCTAAGAAAATACTACACATAAAACATAAAATAATTTTACCTGTTTTGTTCACCGCCAGCTTGGAATTGTCCAGGTTTCCCAATAGAGGTACTTGCATGCTGGCCTGGTAAAGAGATTCCAGCTCAGAAACCTCCTGCACTGTTTCCTGATTCTTCACTGGGTAGTCCCCAAAAGCATTTTGACTGATCACAGGTGATTTGTTTCCAGGTATCAAAAGCCAGCTGCCATTCTTATGCTGAGTTACTGCTGTGCTAAAATTGTTAACATGGTCTGTGCAGCTCTCTACGGGCACAGATGCAATCAAGCCGGCAGAATTTCTGTAATTGGTATATTTTGTTTTTTCCTCACAGCTGCATTTTCCTGGATATAACTTGGGATTCAAGGTACATTGTTTCCCTTTGTTGCACAGGACTTGTATATGTGAATCAGAACTCTCAGAAACGACGTTGGAAGCATTAAAACAATCTTCAGAACTCAACTCCATTTTAGAAAGACTTGAGTCCAATGTTTCAGCAGGTGCCATTCCATTCTCCTGTCTTCCAACATCTGACATCTTGAGGTAAAAATGACTACTGTAGGATTCCTGCTGTAACTTTGGAGTATTTTGATCATGACCGGTTGCTGCCTTTCTTTTTTCCTCATAAGTATCTAGTCTTTGGAAATTTCCCTCCAACCACTGAAAGGGTTCTGTAATGGAAAGAACGTGCCTTTTGCTACTTACACCTTCTGATTTCGAAGAATCCCCACTGACAAGTTCTTGTGGATGATGTAAAGTCTCATGACTGTTTACCTCCAGTTGCCCAGTTGTCTGTAATTCTTCTGGAGCACAATGAGGCAGAGGGGGAAGAGAAGGCAGTATTGCACCATGACAGTCCCTAGGTGGAGCAGCACTCGGCCATTCTGAAATGCTTCCTGAATTGAAAAGCGGATGATGTAGGCCTTTTTTGCCAGGTGGCGTTTCCAATGCTGGGGAAGAGGGGAAGAGTGTAGGTAATGATTCAGAGTTTGTTATAGTTGAGTTCATTTTGCAGTAGGGGATGAGAGGAGATGCTGCATTATGTAGGTTCTTGACCTTAATGTTACTGTTGTGATCTTCGTGATCTTTTAAAGTGCTAGGAGAAGAAAGTTTCACATCGCCATTGATTTCATTCTTAGCCTGAATGGATTGGTCACTACCAGGTTGTCTAAAGGGGAAAGTAGTAGCTTCATCGCTGAAAGTAACAGACACAGCTTGAAAGTGCAGGCTGTTCTCAGGAAGGGATTGAAATGTGGGCTTGGAATATGACGATTTCTTTTCAGGATGGGAAGCAAGTGGATGGACGTGGGCTCTTGAGCCAGGTGCTGCTTCTTGGCTGGGTTCCAGCACTCTCTTCTGTTTCAGCAGTACTTGGAGTGGGATAGTCTGTTTACTGAAACACACATCAAATCATCATCAGTGACCGATGATTCCTAATTAGAAATATTAGGCTAAGTTAAAAATCTACTAAGTTAACACGGTGCATATTTTATCAGTGTTTTCTGGTATCAAGTATGTGTGAGTGTAAAATTATTGCACGGTTGCGTGCGTAGCTGCTAACCTGATAAGAATTTTTTTCTGGTATCAGAATGGCACCAAGAACAATTATCTATTTTGGTAAAAATAATTTTTCATTCAAGAGTTCCACCAATGATCAACAATTTCAACCTCAAGAATGTATGTATGTTAATATATTTTTGAAGTTTTAAAGATGAGTCAACTGGAGAATATCCTCATCATGGACAAAGAACATGCAATTCTTTACTGTATAGGAACACAGTGTATCACATTACAGTAGAATTCCTCTTTTAGAACTATTTCCCCTCTTTTCCCCTTTAACTTTTTTTTAATCTGTAAATGTTCAAAAAAAAGTCAACCACTTACAATATGACACAATCAATGTCTACTGAGAAACAGGGATTACATGAATGTGTACACTGTTAATTAGACAACATTCTTATGTTTATTTCTAAAATAGTATTATAAACTTGTGCAGTACAATACATAAAATAGTATGGGGGAAGTCAGTTTATTTATATGATTCTTATTTTCATGTATAATTAAATAAGTCTAACGGCCTGCACTGCTGTGGACAAAACGCTGAAGAACTTTTCCTTTTTAATAAGAGTTCCACTTATTATAAATATCATAACTCTTGATAGTAAAAACAAGTGGTTGTAATAATAAATGTATGCTGTGTGAAGTTTTTTTTTCCATGACCAAAACCACAAGGACAATTATGAAAACTGAGGCAGTATCAATATACTTTTTTGCAATCAGGATTTTTTTATGGTAGGGCAAAAGGTATCAAAGAGATGAAGCAATTTTGGCCCTTCGACTTAGTTCCAGGGTCTCCACACCTCTCAACTCCCATATTAGCTGTTAATCAGGGGGATGATTTCCTACCCTTTGAGGGAAGAAACATATGGAAATAATAATATAAGCTCTTGTGTCTTCCAGTCAGTGTTGATTCCTGGCAGCAGCTTCAGTTTTCTTGGTAAGACTTCAGAAGTGGTTTCTATTGCTTCCTTTCTGGGGCTGAGAGAGAGTGACTGTGCCCAAGATCTCCTTCTTTCTAGCCTGGTGCCTTAACCACTATAACCAAACTGGTTCACAGTAAGTAAAAATTAATTTAACATTATTTTGAGAAGAAGGAGAGCATTGAAGAAATAAAACTCTTGGCCATGTGTGCCGTGGCCCAAACATTTTGCTTCATTGCCCTCCAAATGGTGCATGTTGGTCCCTGACCATAAATATGCGGTTTTGCTAAATAGCCAAAAAGAACAATACTAGGAGAAGGTTGGAAACTACACAAAAAGATCCTTAAACTACCGGTAGTTGTTTTCCTATATTATAAAAACAACTTTAACAAACAACAATATCTGCCTATCCCGGGTCCTTAGGGAGGATTCAATAAGTGAATAAAAATGCCAAATCCAGCCTAAACCGTGACTGGGTGAGTAGCTATAATCTTGGCCCCCACTCAGAAAATCTCTCCATCTCTCAATTGCAAAAGGCCAAAGTGCCTGGATCTGCACATATAACATGCTGATATATTTTACAATATACTAATTAGGTTCTTGGGAAGAATTCAATTCTAAATAGTTGGCAGCTGTGACTTTACATTATTGTAAACAAAAATCCTAATGAGATACTAATAATGTATAGCTGATCCTGATTTATAGTTTGCTAGAATTTCTGCTTAAGATCATATTCTTGTTGCGATTGGCTATCATGTTACTATTATGGTAAACAATCAAAGATATTATTATGATAAACAATTTGGTACAAAAACACAGCTAAACACAACGTTGCATAAAGTTTGCATCCAGGTCTCTTTCAGATACAGTAAAAAAAATTGTAAGGGATAGGGTACGGAAAAATTCAACTAGGACACATCTAGTTCTTCTGCTTATGAAGAAAGTATTGCTAGTTCTAAAGTCTTTCAAGTTCCAATAACAAAAAGTAATTTTGGAAGTGCAGGAAAGACTTATATACCACATATATTTTTCAAACCATTATTTATAGTCATTCAGAAAACTCTTCAATTGCACTGCCAAAACATGATAGTTTCCTAATTTTGTAGAAATTTTAAGGTAGAAAACAGAATTAAAAACGAACAACTATACCCAACAAGCAGAAAGGATTATTTAGAATAAGCTTCCAATATTTATTTTAAAAAAAAACACCTTTGGGAATATACCAGATGGCAATTTATCAGCACTATTTAGCATATAGCACCTTATATATCTGTACCTGTTGCAGGACGTCAACTTCAACTAGAATAGGTTATTAAAAAGCTGCTTTTTGAGAATTTTTTTTAAAAAAACAAGCATTGTTTATTAGAAACCAGCATGGGTTTATCAATAATAAATCATGTCAAATGAACCTGATTTGATAGTGTGTGACCAACTTAGTTGGCCATAAGAATGCGGTAGACTTCAACAAAGTAATTGGCAAAGGCTCTCAAAATTCTTGTAGAGAATTTTAGGGCTGGATTTTGCTACCATTAGATGGGGACAAAAATGGTTGATTGATTGTCCCTCCCCAATTAATTCAAATAGCCCTGTGTCAAAATTGAGGGAAATGTCAATTGGTATACAGATTTCCATTCTTATACCTCCATTCTTGAATGTATTTATAAATAACTTAGATGAGTGGTTAGAAAATATCGAATTTGCAGACTACACAAACATAGGGAGATAGCAAGGACCTTTGAGATTATAAAGATTCAGGAGGATATTGACAAGCTGGAACAGTCAACAACAATCAGCAACATTAATTTTGCCAGGGATAAAGTTCTACACTGGAGTAGGAATTTTTTTAAAAAACAAAGGTATGCCTGCATGATAGGAGGGTACTCTTGTGGGCTTTGATACACTTGAAAAGGACCTGGACTAGAAGCTAAATATGAATCAATAGTGTGATGCAGCTGCTAAGAACATGCAATTATATAGTAGTGTCAAGATCAAAACAAGCAATTTCCACTTTATATACTTGCATATATAAATCCTTCTCTGTTCTGTGTGTGTGTGAGAGAGAGAGATTTAATTTACAGTGCATTCAGAAAGTATTCAGACCCCCATCACTTTTGGCAATTTTGTTATGCTGCAGCCTGATTCTACAGTTGTTGAAATTGATTTTTTTTCTCTCATTAATCTACACTCAGTACCTCAAAATGACAAAGTGATAAGAGAAGCTTAGAAATATTTGTAAATTTATTAAAAAGAAAAAAACTGAAATATCACAATAAGCATCCAGACCCTTTGCAACACTTCAAATTTAGCTCAGGAGCCTCCTAGTTCTCTTGATCATTGCTGACATGTTTCTACGCCTTGATTGAAGTTGGCCTGTGGCAAATTAAATTGATTGACATGATTTGGAAAGCAGACTCTTCTCTGGAGAAGTCCTCACAGCTGCTGACAATCAATGCACACTGTAGCAGAACGAAAGCCATGAGGTCAAAGGAACTGCCTGCAGAGCCCAGAGCCAGGATTATTGCAAGGCACAGATCTGGGGAAGGCTACAATAAAATTTCTGCTGCGTTGAAGGCTACTAAGAGCACATTGGCCTCCATAATTCTCAAATGGAAGAAGTTTGGGACAATTAGAGCTCCAAGAGCTGGTCGCCTGGTCAAACTGAGTAATGGGAGGGAAAGGCCTTAGTAAGAGAGGTGACCAAGAAACCTGATAGTAACTCTGAGCTCCAGAGATCCTGTATAGAGATGGGACAGAGTTCCAGAAGGACAACCATGACTGCAGCCCTCCACCGATCTGGGCTTTATGACAGAGTGGCTAGCTAGACGGAAGCCTCTCCTCAACGCAAAACACATGAAAGCCCTCTTGGAATTTGAAAAAAAGCACCTGAAGGACTGGGAGGAAGAAGATTCTCTGGTCTGGTGAAACTAAAATTGAACTGTTTGGCCTCTATTCTAAATTTTATGTCTGGAGGAGACCAGGCACCGCTCATCACCTGCTCAATATCACCCCAACAGTGGAGCACGGTGGTGGTAGCCTCATGCTATGAGGATGTTTTTCAGCAGAAGGGACTGGGAGATTGCTCTTGGTTAAAGGAAAGCTGAATGGAGCAAAGTACAGAGATATCCTCAGTGAAAACCTGTTCTACAGTGCTCAGGATCACTTTCTGACATGACAACAATGACAATGACAACAACAAAAAGCACGCAGTCAAGATAACAAAGGAGTGGCTTAGGGAAAACTCTATGAATGTCTTAAGAGTGGCCCAGCCAGAGCCCTGACTTGAACCCTGTTGAACATCTCTGTGGGACCTGAAAATGACTGTCCGTTGACAATTGCCATCCAACCTGGCTGAGCTTAAGAGGATTTGTGGGGGGGGGGAAATGGCAGAAAATCCCCACTCCAGATGTGCAAAGCTTGTGTCATACCCAAAAAGACTCGCTGTAATTCTGCCAAGAATCCTTCAATAAAGTACTGAGTGAAGGGTCTGAATATTTATGCCAATGTGATATTTCAGTTTTTTCTTTTTAATAAATTTACAGACATTTCTAAAATCCTAAAATAGCTCAGGAAAGCTGCTAATGGCAGATACAGATACTTATCCTGAACGTATGCCCACTTTAAGCCATAGAAACAAACACAGAAAGAACCGAAGGAGTAGCTATCATTTAAAGATTTCACTGAAAACTTTGCCACACATAATTTCTGTGCAGTAATATGTATGCCCTCTTCTTTCTGAATGCAGGTGGTTAGCAGTTTCCCAATTATATTGTCACTTCCCAGCTGGATCCATGCTGTAGATACTAACCCTGCATCAAGTGTAAAAATATTATGTACCCGAGGTTCATTCTAGAATTACCCTGAGAGTCCATCATATTCTTTATCATTCAAGATCTGAGTAAAATAATTAAGTTTCATGCAACAGGGGAAACTTATTGTTCAATGCTTCTTTCCAGATCAGGCCCAATTCAGATCTGGAGTATGGCAATATTTTTTTAGTCTACCTTGTAGATTGGGTCATGTTGCCGCCCGGTGGTGGGTGGCAGGTGGGTGGCGGTTGTACAGGTTGCTGTTGCTGCATGCGATCCTGAAGGCTCCACTCTTTTCGGACATAGATTTGCAGCTTCTTATCGATTAGGGCTCTGCTCTGAGTGCTACAGCTGGCATCATGCATGGCAAGTCTTAGTTTAGCTAAAAAGCAAAAGAAAACATAGCAGAAACAAAAACAAAACTCGGGGAAGGAGAGAAAAGAGTAATGATGCAACAAAAAAAAATAAAAAGGAACATGCAAATACTGCCATGAAAAAGTTCACAAGGATGCATCTCTTCCCAGTAAGGCACATTCAGGTTAGCTACATGTCCAAACAAGTTAATGAGAAATAAAATAGTAAAATTAAGCAAGATCTTAAATGGTTTTTAATGAAATGCCTTTGGTGACTTAAGTCACTGTAACCCTCCTATAACTAACCATTTAAATCCAAATACTTGTCTCTAGTCCCAGTTAGCTGAAACCCAAAAGGCAGCCAAGAGAGACATGTGCCAGCAAAGCTTCACGAAGTCTGCTTTTGCTTTCTTGTTTTGTTAATCCATTAGAGCAGATTTCTAGAAACAAATGCTGCTAATTATCCAAAGCCAGTTTGTCTGCAACCTTGCTAACCAGCAAGAAGAGAATGGAGGATGGGAAGGAGAGTTAGCCAATCAAAAATATGAGATATGAAAAAAAAAAAATGCAGCAGCACATATTCCCAAAAATTACAGCACATATTTAAACAACGACCCCTCCTTTTCCTCGTCTTCTTGTTATTTCAACGACTGTACACATTTTGCTTTTTTTGTATGAAAGAACAACTTCATGCTGTACTTTGGGAATTAAAACTTTTTGATAAAACCAGTTTTTGAACTGAGAAAATTATGTGCAGGAGAAAATGCAGGAAAGCACAACTAGCAGACAGAATAGGTGGCATCAAGAATTCATCTGCCTTTCTCAGCTTTCAACAGAAGGAGCCCCAGTAATAAAAAAAGAATCGTTACATTCTGATATTACAAGAAAGAAATAACAAAAAATCAGAAAAGGACATCTTTTACATCCCCCCCTTTCTGACTTGTTATTTTGCATTAAACAATTAGTTCTGTTAACTTAGGTTATGTTGATAGCTCTTAATAAACTGTACAAAACATAGTAAGCTGAAGCAGTTAATAAATACTTACCTATAGCTTCATTGCAGAGAGCCAAAGCTGCAGCACAATCTCCCTTCTGCTCCTGATGCAGTGACTCTTGAAAGACCGAATCGGCCTCTTGCATAGGCCTCTCAAAGCCACCAGTCCTCCCTGCAAGGGCAGCATTCTTGGTTTCCATTCCAGGCTTCTTTCCCTCTTCATCTAAACAGCCCCCACCCATACCCACCCCTCCCCCTAAGGCTGACCAGACTGTTTTTCTAACAATTCATATCGCAGATCACATATCTTGAAGCCTGGTGCTTTGAAACCTGCCTGGAACCAATGCAGGGAATATGCATCAGAAGCAAAGGCATGTATAATGTTAAAACAATGTTCTGGGTCCCTTTTCCAAGCTGGGATATCACAGGCACCAGCAGCAATCCATTTATTCCCAAAAGCAAAGAGGTTTGCTCTTGGGGCAGCTACAGAGAAAATCGAGTACACAGTCGTTGTTTGAGAAGGGGGACTGGCCCTTGGTGTGGGCTTGGGGGGTGTGGGGACATATTTGCTGGTTCTAGTGCGTGACTCAGTCAAAAGGTCAATTTTAATTGTCCTTCCTGGTGTCTGCTGGCTTGCCTTTTGTTGTGTAGATCAGCGGTCACCAACTGGTGGTCCGTGAGAAAGTTTTGGTGGTCCGTGGAGAAATCTTCGTATTTTTGCCAGTGCACCCTGGTGGAGGAGCTGTTCCAGGATAACCAATGGGCCAGTCCTGCGAGTATGACTACTACAGCTCTGGAATATGGGACCGGCCATGGTAGGGCTGGAAATCTCTATTCTGGGGTGGCATGGAGCGCAGCCCTCTCCGTCAAGAATGAAATAATGGTGATGTTGTCGCAGCGGGGAGGGGGCGGCGCAAGTGGGCCAAAGCAGCGATTGCCATGACTGGAAGCTGCGGGAGCGAAGCACTATTTGCACTTGCGCGGCATCAGCATTCCGCCTCGGTATATTTGCATCAGCCGGTGGCGCAAAGCAGCCCTCATCTCCTGCCGTTTGGGATTCGGAGCGGTAAACAGCATCTGGTCCGAGGAGCAGCCGGATTTTGCTCTCCATTGCGGATGCCACATCGGCCCCCTGCAAGCTCTCGTCTCTCAAGGACCCTGGCCGAAGTTTCCTCCGCCGGTTCAGCAAGCGTTCCTCAAGAGATGAGAGCTTGCAGGGGGCCGATCAGACACTGTTTACCGCTCCGAATCCCAAGCAGCAGGAGACAAGGGCTGCTTTGCGCCACCGGCTAATGCAAATATACTGAGGCAGAATGCTGATGCTGTGCAAGTTCAAGTGCTTCGCTTCCATACTTCTTCCAGCCCTTGTTGGTGCTCCATGAACCTCGGTCTCTCAGGGAGATGCTTGACTTCCTCTCAGCCCCAAGACACCAGCTGGCCCCTGAGATGAGAGAAAGAGAATGAGAGAGAGAGAGAATCAGAGAGAATGAGAGAGAGAGAGAATCAGAGAGAATGAGAGAGAGAGAGTGAAAGAGAGAGAAAGAGACAGAATGAAAGAGAGAGAATGAGAAAGAAAAAGACAGAGAATGAGTGAGAGAGAATCAGAATGAGAGAGAATGAGACAGAGAAAGAGAGAGAGAATCAGAGAGAGAGAGAGAGAGAATCCGAATAAGAGAGAGAGTGGGGAAGAGAGAGAGAGAAAGAGAGATGAGAGAGAGAGAATGATTGGGAGAGAGAAAGAGAGAATGAGAGAGAAAGAGAGGGAGAGAGAGAGAAAGAGAGAGGGGGGAGAGAAAGAAACAGAGGGGACAGGAGGAAGAGTGGCTGAAGGACCCCATCCCGTCAGTGATGCGCTGGATTCGTATTAGTGGTCTGCGGGGTTTAAAATTATGAACTTGGTGGTCCTTGAGGTCCAAAAGGTTGGGGACCCCTGGTGTAGATGGTGTCTGGCCAGACTGTTTCTGGGTGTGGGGAAGTGTGACTGAACAGGTTCTTTCTCTGGTTAATTACTCTTGGTTTTGATACTTGGTTTTGCTAAAGTTAGTTGATAGCTTAGCAGAGGTGCAAGTTAGTAATCAATTGTTACAAGGTATCTCCCAGAATTTCCAATCTCAGTGGATCATGGATTTGTGTTAATGGTTAAGGGATCGCCAAGACAGTGAGAAAAATAAAGTTAACTTGGAATAAAAAATATCCTATGATTACTATTGATTATTAAAATAAAATTCTTTCCACAATAACAAAGGAGGTTATAAAGCATAGAGGGTTGGAACTGGGTCTTATTCACAGTTTAATGAAGCCCAGTTTTACAATTCAATTAATTGAGCTGCAGTACACATCGAGTACTTGGAAATTAAATCCTACGAAAAATGATGAAAAGAAATGGGCCATGTTTAGCCTAAAAAACAGAAGACAAAAAAGAGACAGGAGAGCAGCCTTTCAATATTTGAAGACCATCACAAGAAAGAGGGTATGGATCAGTGGTGGGATTCAGCTGGTTCGCACTGGTTCGGGAGAACCGTTTCTGAGCAGTTCGGCAAACTGGTTGCTGGAAGAGATCTCCTTCCAAGAGTCTTTTGGTTTTCCCACTTTACAGGGTTAATCCTGTCAGGAAGGAAACATTCTGGTGCGCCTCCGTGTAGTTTCTAGCCTAATCCTTATTTTTATTGCCCTGGTTAAGTATTTTCAGAAACTGCCTCTCCAGTTAAGCCTTGTTACATCGTAACTGCCCTTAACGGTTCTTGAATGAAAAATGCCATAGTTTTGCATCTCTGATCCTTCTGGGAACAATTTAAGAAGCCGTAGAACCATTATCTTTGTTCCTGAATAACTGCTCCCTATGGAGTTACGTTAATGATATTATTTATTCTTCTGAAAGTTCAACATTTCCCAATATATTTATACTGGGAAAGTGTAAGTAAATTATTAGGTAATTGAATGAATGAATGAATTTTTTTAAACAATCTTAATTTCTTTGTAATGTCCTATTCTTTTGAGAGCTATTGAAATTGAAGGTTAGGCAAAGGATTATCCCTTGCATTCTTATTGTTAAGTAAGTTTCTCCAATGTTTTCTTCAATATTGAAAAGATAAATGTATGGCCCCAATTGATCAGTAGATTGAAAACCTGTGATATATGAACATGATGCTTACAGATGTACATTAAATATAGAGTAGAATAGAGCTAGAAGGGACCTTGGAGGTCTTCTAGTCCAGCCCCCTGCTCAAGCAAGAGAACTTATATTATTTCAGATAAGTGACTGTCTAGTCTCTTCTTAAAAACCTCCAGTGATGGAGCACCTACAATTTCTGGTGGCAAGCTGTTCCACTGTCCTCACTGTTAGGAAGTTTCTCCTTAATTCCAGGTTGCTTCTCTCTTTGGTTAGTTTCGAACCATTGTTTCTTGTCCTGCCCTCTGGTGCTTTGTAGAATAATTTGACCCCCTCTTCTTTGAGAGGCAGCCTCTCAAATACTTGAATACTGCTATCATATCGCCCCTAATTCTTCTTTTCTTTAGACTAACCAAACCCAAATCCTGTAGGTGTTCTTCATATGTTTTAGTAAGTCCAGGCCTTTTATCATCTTATGGATAATTCCAACGAAAATTGTGTAACTGTTGAATAAATTTTACATGCATATATATGAGAACCCCTTATACATATTTGTTATTCTTTTATTTTGAATTGCTTTTTTTCCTTTTCTCTTTTTTCTTCTACTAATGCTTTTTTCGATTCGCTTTATTAAATAATGGCAAAAAACTATTCTTTACCAAAAAAAATTACAGTTCATATGTTTTTCTTTCTGAATGCATAGCAGATTAGTACACTATTATCATTTTTCCAAGCACATGTTATCTGATGCACACGTTACCTTGATTCTGCAGTTCATCCAGATCCATGAATCTGCTTGGGTGGGGATTAAAGCCCAAGGCTGCCTCTAGTTCCTTTTCCTGCTTCCTCTGGAAGTCTTGATCCTGGACCCTTCTTGCTACTTCTTCTTGTAATTCATCAAGCTCACTCTTGGAAGAAACAAGTATCTCCCCACCTTTAGAGGGTGAAAAAACCCGAAATGTTTCATCTTATATTTAATTATTACATCATTTACTTTCATTAAATGAACTGGTGGCTCAGGTGGCTGAGGTGTGTCTGAGGCACCAGAGGGCCTCTGGTGGCTCAGACTGCTAAGACAATCTGTTATTAACACAGCTGCTTGCAATTACTGCAGGCTCGAGTCCCACCAAGGCCCAAGGTTGACTCAGCCTTCCATCCTTTATAAGGTAGGTAAAATGAGGACCCAGATTGTTGGGGGCAATAAGTTGACTTTGTATATAATATACAAATGGATGAAGACTATTGCTTGACATAGTGTAAGCCGCCCTGAGTCTTCGGAGAAGGGCGGGATATAAATGCAAATAAAAAAACAAACCTGTAGCTAATAGAAATTTTGAGTCAAATAATAGCTTCCAATGAAAGGTTTATCGAGGAAGTAAAAACAGTCTATAGAATGTCTACTGGCCTGGACTGGCAATGGTTACAGAGATTCAGCCATACAGTATTTGTGTGTGTGTGTGCATTTGTGTGTGTGTGTGTGTGTTGTTTATGTTGCTTCTTTCTCATCTAAAAAGCTCCAAATGCTATTGGCATTTCTCATAAGGGAACTGATCTAGTTCCCTACTCATTTTGCCTCAGTTTTCTTTGCCTTTCCCCGCTACAGGTAGTTGTTTCATGACTATTCATTTACAAAAACACTGAAAAAAGTGACAAAGATCAATTCTCACACTTACAATTGTCACAGCATCCCTATGGGCATATGATCAAAATTTGGGCATTTGCATATATTTACTATGTTTGCAGCATCTTGGGGAAACCATTTGCAATCTTCCCAGGGGCTTCTGACAAGCAAAGTCAGTTAGGGAAGCTGGATTCACTTAATGTCCATATACTTAATGATCATGATCATTTAACAACTATGGCAAAAATTACATAAAATCAGGTATAACTCACTTAGCAATTGCATCACTTAGCAGTGGAAGTTATTGTAAATAAATGGTATGGACTACCTGTATTGTTATATTTTGTTGGTTTGCTATCTGAACTATACAGGGTTTAAAGTGCACTACATGGGTTTTCATAAAGATGAAAGTCTTATAAAGTCTTATGAGTAGTTTTACTAATGATAATGGTAGTTTCCTACAGGTTACTAACATAGGCTTTCTTTTTTTATTTTTTTTACTGGCACACACTGAGTTTATATTGGGCTATCCACAATACATTCAGATGCCATCTCCTTCCTTCTGTGAACACAGGACAATGACCCAGAAAAAGAAAAAGGAAATCATAATACGATCCAGGATTGCAAGTATTTGGAGAAAGACACCTTACCTTTACCAAAGGAGTATTTATTTTTTGTCCTGCAAGTTATAGATGAGGCAGAATCTACTTCCAAGATGCTACTGCTATGTGACTTTGGAATATTATGCCAGGCAGGAATAACATCTCCAGTTCGTTTGACATGATAATCCCTTTAAAAAGAAAAAAAACCCTTTTATTTCCTTATGAAACACTTTTACTTTTCTTTGTAAAGGAGCAGTAAAAGTCCTACGTTTACTACTGAATTACATTATTTTGAAAAATTAAACATTTGCATCATAATGTATTTTTTCAAAAGCAAGTTCCATAGAGTTTTGGATGTATAATAGATATATGATTAAAGAATTAATGATCCCTACTTTTCAGTGGCCTGAACTTTGTTAGGAGCTTACATAAATACTACTCATATCCACAATGAATGACAACTGGAACTCCTGTCAACTATGGTGTTGAAATTAATTTGGCATAGAGATGGCAGCTGAGAGACAGTGTACGATCACTCTGTCTTTCTATATATTTTAAGTGCATCAAAAAGTTTTTGGATTATCTATTTTTATAAAAGTGTCGATTTATATTAAATCACCAATATTTCTCAGAGAAAAATGAAATGGAAAAATAATTTCTCGTAGAGATAAAATGCGGCAGTGTAACAGTTAAAGAAAAAAGCTACCTAAGTAGTTAAAACCAACTGTAGAACACCTTTTCTTTATTACAGAGATGAAAAGTACATCATAAATTTTGAATATGTTTTTGAAAATAATTACATATGGTAGAAATTGAATTCTCAGATTTTGCAATGGTTGGTCACCAACCTATTTTCATGACAGTACTTTTTAAAGAAACCATGAAAAAAACATGGTTTTTTGTTGTATTTCTTTTATAGTTTTTTTTAGATGTTATAAAACTGTTTATACTGCAACAATGAAAATGCTTTCAGAAAATAAAATGTTAATACTTTGTTTAGTCAGTTTGTACAGAGTTTCTCCCCTTCATGGATTACTGCCTTGTCGTGGCGAAGGGGCTTGCGTAGCTCAATGAAGCTATGAGCTATGCCGTGCAGGGACACCCAAGACGGACAGGTCATAGCAGAGAGTTCTGACAAAACGTGATCCACTGGAGAAGGAAATGGCAACCCACTCCAGTATCTTTGCCATGAAAACCCCACGGACGGTACAAAAAGGAAAAAAAGATATGATGCCGGAAGATGAGCCCCTCAGGTCGGAAGGTTTCCAATATGCTACGGGAAGAGCAGAGGGCTAGTACTAGTAGCGCCAGAAAGAATGAAGCCACTGGGCCAAAGCCGAAAGGACGCTCAGCTGTGGATGTATCTGGTGCTGAAAGGAAAATCCGATGCTGTAAAGATTTTTTCTCCATAGGAACTTGGAATGTAAGAGCCATGCATCAAAGTAAGCTGGACGTGGTCAAACAAGAGATGACAAGACTGAACATCGACATCTTAGGAATCAGTGAACTAAAATGGACAGGAATGGATGGATTTAATTCAGATGACCAGCAGGTATACTAGAATCCCTCAGAAGAAATGGAGTAGCCTTCATAATCAATAAAAGAGTAGGAAAAGCAATACTGGGATACAATCCCCAAAATGACAGAATGATCTCAGTTTGAATCCAAGGCAAAACATTCAATATCACAGTAGTCCAAGTCTATGCCCCAACCACTGGTGCTGAAGAGGATGAAACTGACCGGTTCTATGAAGCACCTTATAGAATTAACACCAAAAAAATGATGTCCTTATCATCATGGGGGATTGGAATGCTAAAATAGGAAGCCAAAAGATAACCGGAATAACAGGCAAGTTTGACCTTGGAGTACAAAATGAAGCAGGGCACAGGCTGATAGAATTCTGTCACGATAATACAATGGTCATAGCAAACACTCTTTTCCAACAACCCAAGAGACGACTCTACACATGGACATCACCAGACGGTCAACACAGAAATCAGATTGACTAGGTGCTCTGCAGCCAAAGATGGAGAAGCTCTATACAGTCAGTAAAAACAAGACCAGGAGCTGACTGTGGCTCAGATCATGAGCTTCTCCTTGCAAAATTTAGGCTTAAATTGAAGAAAGTAGGGAAAAGCACTAGGCCACTCAGGTATGAACTAAATCATATCCCTGATGAATATACAGTAGAGGTGACAAATAGATTTAAGGAATTAGATCTGATAGACAGAGTACCTGAAGAACTATGGATGGAGGTTCGCCACATTGTACAAGAGGTAGCAACTAAAGCCATCCCAAGGGAAAAGAAACGCAAGAAAGCAAAATGGCTGTTTGAGGAAGCTTTGCAAATAGCTGAGGAAAGAACGGAAGTGAAAGACAAGGGAGAAAGAGAAAGATACTCCCAATTGAATGCAGAATTCCAGAGAATAGCTAGAAGAGATAAGAATGCCTTCTTAAATGAACAGTGCAAAGAAATAGAAGAATAGAATAGGGAAGACCAGAGATCTCTTCAAGAAAATTGGAGATATGAAGGGAACGTTTCATGCAAAGATGGGCATGACAGAGGCAGGAGAGATTAAGAATTACACAGAAGACCTATACAAGAACGAGCTTATCATCCCTGCTAACCACGATGGGGTGGTCACTGACCTTGAGCCAGACATCCCAGAATGTGAAGTCAAATGGGAAATCTGAGCAACAACAAAGCTAGTGGAGGTGACAGTATTCCAGCTGAGCTGACCCAGTTGCTACGCCTATTCATTGGCTGACCTTGTTACCATGTCTTCCCATTCCAGCCAGTCCCCAATGGCTGACCTGTTGCCATGTCTGCCCCAGTTCATAAATATTCTGACATGTTCAAGCCCATAAAGATCAAGTGTTCAAGTAGGATTTTTCTGACATTTACTCAGTTGCCTCTTGCAGAAAAAGCCATGATCTGAAAAGAGCTTGCAAAGCATTAACGGGTTGTTGGAATTATCAGTCAGGAGAAGGGTAAAAAAAAGAATCTCCAAAGCATTGGCTATACTCTGGAACATAGTCAAGACAGTCATCAGCAAGAAGAGAAAATATGGCACAACGGTGACATCACCAAGAACCGGATGGTCCTCTAAAATGAATGAAAAAAGAAGAAAACTGGTCCTAGAGGCCTACAGCAACATTAAAGAAGCAGTAAAGATTTCTGGGAAATACTGTTTGTATATTACTTGTGACAACAATTTCCTATATTTTTCATATGTCTGAGCTGTGGGGTAAGAGTGACAAGATGGAAGTCTTTTCTTGGGAACTTGTAATTACATTTTGCAAAAAACTACACCGAGTCTGACAAAAGGATGTGGGAAAATTATGAATTGATGAGACCAAGGTTGAACTTTTTTGTCCATAATTCCAAAAAGTATGTTTGGCGCAAAAGCAACACTGCATCACCATAGGTACACCATGCCCACCGTGAAGCATGGCGATGGCAGTATTATGTTTTGGGGATCTTTTTCTTCAGCTGGAACTGGGGCTTTAGTCAAGATGGCAGGAATAATGAACAGTTTCAAATATCAGCCAATTTTGGCACAAAACCTTCAGGCCTCTGCTAAAATGCTGAAGAGGAATTTCATCTTTCAATATGACAACAACCCAAAGCAAACCTCCACATCAACAAAAGAATGGTTTCAATAGAAAAAGATCAAAGTTTTAGAATGACCCAGCCAGAGCCCAAACCTAAATCCAATTGAAAATATGTGGGGTGACCTGGAATGGGACGACTTGGTGGAACCAACTCGCCCCGGTCAATTTGCTGTAGGGTTTTCTTTTTTTAGGTAGGTGATATAAGTAGAAATGAGGTAGGATAGAAAGAAAATGTCTTTTAATAAAGGGTGACATGATTAAAAAGTTAGAATAAGAGATAGAAATAAGAGAAGGGGGAATATTAGCGCATGCACTTTTATATCATAAAATAAAAGCAATAACAAAAGAAAACATGGAATAACTTGAATAATGACAGACTGTGACTTAATGTAAATATGTATCATTATTAGAAATATATAAGTTGATTGAATGTAATAACTATGATTAATTCTATTAGTTTTATTCGTATTAGAAAGTATGACACCCAGGGGCCACACTGTTCACGCATTGATTTGTTTAAAAAAATAAAATAAAATAAACTTGTAAAAAAAAGGCTGCCCCTCCAAGCTTGGCTGCATGGTGAAGGAAGGGTTCATTACATCCTCCACCGCCTCACTTAGTGGCTGCGGCACCGGTGCATCGCTCAGCCTCCTGCTCTCTTCTGGCAGTGAGCAAGGAGAAGCATTGTTCTCCACCCCCTCCACCCCCTCGTTTTGTTCTCATTTTGTCCACTCCCCCCCACTGCCTTGTTTCATCCTTTATTTATTTTATTTATTTATTTATTTATTTGTCACAACATCATACAAAAAGATTATGTAGTATATACACATATAAACATATATAGGAAGAAGAAAAGAAAAACAATAGGACAGGAACGGTAGGCACGTTTGTGCGCTTATGCACGCCCCTTATGGTCCTCTTAGGAATGGGGTGAGGTCAATAGTAGAAAGTTTTTGGTTAAAGCTATTAGGATTATGGGAAGAGACCACAGAGTCAGGTAAAGTATTCCAAGCACTGATGATTCTGTTGCAGAAGTCATATTTTCTGCAATCTAGATTAAAGCGGTTTACATTAAGTTTAAATCTATTGGTTGCCCTTGTATTATTGCAATTAAAGCTGAAGTAGTCTTTGACAGGAAGGACATTACAATAGATGATTCTGTGAGTTAAACTTAGGTCTTGTCGAAGGCGACGGAGTTCCAAGTTTTCTAAGCCTAGGATTTCAAGTCTGGTGGGATAAGGTATTTTGTTGTTTTCAGAGGAATGGAGAACTCTTCTTGTAAAATATTTCTGGACACGTTCAATTGTATTGATGTCAGAGATGTGGTGAGGGTTCCAAACAGGTGAGCTGTATTCTAGAATTGGTCTAGCAAATGTTTTATATGCTCTGGTTAGTAGTGCGGTGTTTTGGAAAAGAAGCTACATAAAATTAGGTTTACAACTGTTAGAGCTTTTTTGCTATGTAGTTGCAGTGGGCTTTGGCACTTAGATCATTTGACATGAAAACTCCAAGGTCTTTAACGGGATGGGGGTCGTCTGTAAGGTAATGTCCATCTAGTATGTACTTAGTTTTAGAGTTCTTTTTTCCTATATGTAAGACTGAGCATTTGCTGGTTGAGATTTGGAGCTGCCAAGTTTTAGACCAAGCGGTTAGATGGTCAAGGTCGTTTTGAATGATAGAAGTGTTGTCTGTGGTGTTAAATAGTTTGACATCGTCAGCAAAGAGAACACAATTACTTGAGATAAGGTCACAAAGATCATTAATGTATAGAATAAAGAGTGTTGGTCCAAGGACGCTGCCTTGAGGAACGCCACTCTTGACAGGAACAGGATTTGATAAAGCATTGCCAATTTTGACCACTTGTTGTCTGTTAGACAGAAAAGCAGATATCCATTTGTGGAGGGGTCCTGAGATGCCATAGGATGTCAGTTTAAGGAGAAGTTTATCGTGTACTACCTTCCCCTCCACTGCCTCACTTTGTGGCTGAGGCACCCACCCACCCACCAGCCTCACGTTGGCAGCAACCACCACGGACAGAATGGGCGGCAGGCCCGCTCCACAGGCTCTTAAGTAGGGCTTACTTTAGGGGTAGGGTTTATATTTGGCACAGGCATGAAAATTGGGCTGGGGCTTATTTTGGAGGTAGATCCTATTTTTGGGAAAACATGGTAGTTCGTAATAATTTCCCCTTTCACAATAAAATAATATATTAAGATACTTAAGAACAATGTTAGAACCATTAAAATATATTTTAATGAAACATACCTAGAGGTATTTGAGCTCTCTGACAAAGGCATATCCAGACTGACTGGACTGTTGCTATTGCGATCACTGCTTTCATACCCAGATTCCATCCTTTGGATCAGACGAGGATGCTGATCCATCCTGTGATGTGCACCACGCCCTAAAGTCCAGTGCTTATACCTGTTGGACCGCCTTGATCTTGTTTCACATGCTGGCTCCTTCAGCTCATCTTCTATAAATTCTTTGGCTAACAAACAAAGATATTATATGGAAGAAAAGGTAAATTTCTGGAAGCACAAATTTTAGCCCCAGAGCTCACTGTAACTTCTATCGATATTATTGAGTGATTTTTCATTTTGTTGCATAATACTTCTGTACACTAATAGCTGCCTAATAATTATGCACACATAGATATTCTTCTATGAAAGCCAAAACCTCATTTTTTCTTTCACAAATATTCAGGTTTGAGGTTTATTAGCATTTTGGAGTGACCGAGAGCACTGTAGTTGTTCAATAAAATTAATCCTCAAAAATACAACTTGCCTAATAATTGTGCACATAGTGTATATCCACTTTTTCTGTTCCAAAAATCTGTTCAAATTTACTTCTAATGTTTTCTAAACTTTCTCAAATTTCTCATCTCTTTTATCTAATTGATATGCTGCTAGACAGACATTTATCCAAATTTAGATACCACCTTTTTACAGAGGTCAACTTAAAACATAACATTTTTTAACATTTTAACATTTTTTGCACAGGTAGTTTTTTTCTTTAAATTAATACATTTTAAAGCTTGTAGGATTAGCCAATTTCACCATTTTTGCAGAAGCAGCAGCATTCTGTGATTTGTTGGAACCAATTACCCAGCAATGGTAGACTCTATTTCACTGGCTTTTTACATAGTTAGCTATTATCCGTTTTGGGATATTTAATATGCATTGAATAGTAGACTTGATGGCCCGCATGGCCCTTCCAATTTGGTGATTATATACATGAGGAAAAAGTTACAAAAAATATCACCAAGAAAACAGATGTAGAACCTTTGGAACCATTTTAAGACACATTCTCATCCATATTATTTTATTTTACTATTTATTTTATTTCATAAAGTTAGAACACCAAAGCGCAATTCAATGTTAACCATTCAATATCATTTGACAGCTCTATTTTTTTCTTCTTTGCTTACTGATATGTAGAAACAAAAATTGTTTGGATAGGTTCAATGACTCTCAATAAACAAGTGTATCTATTCCATTCCATTCTAAATTACACATCTTGCCCATTTTTACCTGCATCTTCTGCGAAGGGGCTGAGTTGGGTGTAGCCACTTTGTTTTCTCTTTTCTTTACTGAAGATGCTGTCTATATTTAGGGGCTCTCGTTTGGGTCTCCAAGGTGGGCGGTACTTGCTGGAAGAACTTGACTTCGATTCACTACTGTTGCTCTCTATTTCCCAGTCTTGAGTCTGAATGGTCAAAGTTCTGGGTAGTGACTGGATTTCAGTCTGGTTCTTCCCATGAGGGGAGCCCTGATGTGTCTGTGAAGGCCTGTTGTGGATCATGTTGCTAACTGTCTCTTTAAATCCCCTTAGTTTGCTGGTACCATTCAATATTTTAGAGGCAGTTCTGGGGGCCTGTTTCTCCTTCAGTGTCTCTCCTATGTTTTAAGAGCAGAAGAATACTATGTAAACAATATAAATATCCTCAATAGACTGTTTTCATCAAATTTCTGAACTGATACAGTCAAAAAGCAATCCGGTCCCAACTGTTGTGACTCGTCCTCCCTCCTCTCCTCAGCCGAGCCACTCTCGTCTCCAACCGGGCCTGTTATCAGACTCCGAGTCTGATAATGAAGATGAACGGCCTGTCCTGCCTCCAGCCCCCGGCCCTGGCCCCATTCCCGGAGAGGATTCCAGGAGTGAACAAATAAGCCCGAGAAACCTCACTCATACGGCGTGTGTTCCTTTGGCTCAGCCATCAGAGGAAGCCAGCCAGGGATTGGAATTGCTCGGGCCTAGTCTTTCTGACCCCTCCCTCTCCCAAACAGCAGAAGACAATTCAAAATGGGAGGATCCTCGCTTCCGGAGATCTGAGAGGTGACGCCAGCAGAAGGAAGGGAGGGGCAGGCCTGGATAAATGCTGAGTCATGGAGCCATACCCCACAGCCTATATAAAGGACCTGCTTTTGGCATTCCAACCTTGAGTCAAGCAAAGTCTCATCTAGTTTGCTGATATCGGACTCTATCGCTGAAGTCACAACTTGGACTCCTGCCTGCCCTGATAAACCTCGAAGGAATTTGGCAAGCTGCAGAGGCTTCGTTGCCACGTTTGATACGGACTTTCTTGACCTGGTCGTCGGAGGGGGAGGGGGACACAACACCAACTTTGACAAGCACAAATAATAGAATCCAATCATTTTTACCTTCACTGTGATATCCAGATGGCTGTGCTTCATCCCCCTTCTTTCTAGACCTGTTGTTATTTCTCTTACGGTCTGCCAGACAACTCTTTTTGGAAGTATGTCTCTGATTGCATTCACTATCAGTCAGGTGGCCTGAAAGAAAAGATGTAAAACACATTACAAATTATAGTTCAATGTTTTTTTAAAAAATGTTTTGTTCATTCTTACAGACTTTAGATACAAAAACGATCCATTAATGTTTGAAAATTAGTTTTTTTAAAAACAATCCTAGTTTTATTTTATATATAGAATAAAGGTTTTATTCAAACTAATATTGATTTCTATAAATTCTATAGAGAACCTACAGGAACTGAAAGCAGGATATTGCACCTTTGTTCAGAATGATATACTACTGATCCTTTAAAACTGCCTTTCTCAACTTTTTTAATCTGGAAGGCAACATATATTAAATTAGAATGTAGACACTAAAATTATATTAAAACATGATAATTCTAAAATTAAAAATAAAGTGATAATATCTAAAATTTAAATGAATTACAATTACATAGAATGTACTGCAG
The DNA here is from genome assembly GCF_028640845.1 of Ahaetulla prasina. Taxonomy (NCBI): domain Eukaryota; kingdom Metazoa; phylum Chordata; class Lepidosauria; order Squamata; family Colubridae; genus Ahaetulla; species Ahaetulla prasina. The sequence continues at coordinate 7,909,220 of NC_080544.1, read as the reverse complement.
ATAATTGGCCCGTCGGAGTCCAATGTTGTTGCATGAAACCTAGCTACATGTGCTGTAACAAAAGATAGTTCATTTATGACCAGCATCTGGGCACGGGCTGAACCTGGGCAATCAGAATATCTACTAATCAGAGGTAGGATGAATCTGGTTCAGATGCCTCTGTAAAAGGAGCAACATAGAAGAAGATGTTGCGTAATTTCCACCTCTCCGGATCTGTCGTGTCCCACTCCTCTGCTGAAGGCCGGGTCAGGGAAATCCGAATCAGGTGTGCCTCTGCAGCTCTGCCAAAGTCCTAGCAAAGTCCTCAGGGCAGGCAGGAGACCAGAAAGTGACTTCAGCAAGATATGTTTAGACTTTGCCTGACTCAGAGAATGCCAGAAAGCAGATCCTTTATATAGGCCATGGGGTGTGGCTCCATGACTCAGCACTTATCCAGGCCTGCCCCTCCCTTCCTTCTGTTGCCTCCGCCTATCAAGTCTTCTGACGCGAGGGTCACTCCAATCGGCAGCTGTTGGTAATTGACCTTCCTCAGGCTCACATGCTGTGGAGGAGGGGGAGGGGTCTAGTTGCTCCATTTGCCTGGGCATGGAGCCAGAGCTGGGGGCTGGAGATACTTGCTCTTCTTCAGCCTGTCTGGGCATGGAGCCAGGGCTGGGGCCGGGAGATGCCCCCTCCTCAGCCTGTGTGGGCATGGAGCCAGGGCTGGGGCCGGGAGGCATGCTAGGACATTCTTCAGCGTTCGGAAGCAGATAAGCAGACCCTGGCTGTGGTGGTGAAATCGGACGAGACACAACAGGATCATGGCAGTAAAGCCTTTCAGCCAACGGTACTTTTTTATCTTTAACATCCAATATGTAGAGGGGAGAGGATGGTATCAGACAAGAGAGAAAGTTTTCCAATCGTTAGGTGTTTCTACCTGCATATCGTAGCTGGCAGCAGTGACAAATGTATCTGTTGTGTACCGGTGAGAGAATAAAGTCAGCTCCAGGACCCTTCCCGCTCCTGAGTTAGCCAATAATGGTCTTAAGTTCAGATGCTGATACTGAGAGAGCCATTCAGATAAGTCCTCATCCTTACAATGAGGGATCTCCACAGATCCTCTGAAAATATATGTTCTCCCAGGCTTTAGGAGGTATATGAGAATCTAACGGGGTAGAAGCTCTGGAAACCTGATAAGATATTAGGTGCCAGAAAAGAGCGGACTTCTATTTCTTCACTGCTTCAGTAAATGGTTCCCAGGTGGCCCTTATATTTTTCTTCTTAAAAGCCACTAGTTGTTTACATTTTTTTAAGGTTTAGAAGATATTATTGTCACCTATCTCAGATTTCTAAAAATGATAAGCTGAGGTAAAGACATTCTTTGCTTCAACACAATTCTTATCAAATTACGGCTTTGATGAAATTGAAGGCCACTTAGCCAAGAAAATGGGATTGCAAGCCAATAAAGACTAGGTCTTGCACTAGAATTTTGTATAGATCCAAAGGATCTTGATTGAGGTCATGTAGCATAAGAAGAAATTTACTTCTAAACTACACAATCCATGTTTTACAATGGTTACAACCACATGAAAACAGCATGCAAAGAATTCTTTATTTTTTTATTTATTTATTTATCAAATTTTTATACTGCCCTTCTCCCAAAGTACAGCCAAAGATAAGAAACAAGATATATACAATTAAAACCAACAATTAAAAACATAGCAAATTACAAAGGCTGATAATTTAAAAATTTAAATTTTAAATTTTAAAAATATTAATAAAACCCCAATTTAAAATCAAAACTATAATGCCAGTCCCGCTTGAATAAATAAGTGTGTTTTTAGCTCACGACGGAAGGTCCGAAGATCAGGTACTTGACGTAGGCCAGGGGGAAGTTAATTCCAGAGCATTGATGCTCCCACAGAGAAGGCCCTACTCCTGGGGGTCACCAGCCGACACTGTTTGGCGGACGGCACCCTGAGGAGACCCTCTCTGTGTGTGAGCGTACGGGTCGGTGGGAGGCATAGGGTAACAGCAGGCGGTCTCGTAAGTACCCGGGTCCTAAGCCATGGAGCACTTTAAAGGTGGTAACCAAAATCTTGAAGCGCACCCGAAAGACCACAGGAAGCCAGTGCAGACTACGGAGCAGTGATGTTACGTGGGAGCCACGAGCGGCTCCCGTTACTACTCGCGCAGCCGCATTCTGGACTAACTGTAGCCTCCGGGTGCACCTCAAGGGCAGCCCCATGTAGAGAGCATTGCAGTAATCCAACCGAGACGTAACCAGAGCGTGGGTGACTGTGCATAAGGCATCCCAGTCAAGGAACTGGCGAACCAAGCGAACTTGGTAGAAGGCCCTCCTGGAGACGGCCGCCAGATGTTCATCAAAGGACAACCGTCCATCCAGGAGGACGACCAAGTTGCGAACCACCTCCTTTGGGGCCACTAACTCGCCCCCAACAGTCAGCTGCGCCACAAAGCGAAGGTTGGAGACTGGACAGTAATTTCCCAAAATAGCTGGGTCCAGGGAAGGCTTCTTAAGGAGAGGTCTCACCACCGCCTCTTTCAAGGCGACGGGGAAAACCCCTTCCCCCAAAGAAGCATTTATAATCCCCTGGAGCCAGCCTCGTGTCACTTCCTGAGCAGCCAGCACTAACCAGGAAGGACACGGGTCCAGTAAACATGTAGTTGCATGTAACCTCCCCAGCAACCTGTCCACGTCCTCGAGAGCCACAGAATCAAACTCATCCCAAATAGCCTCAACAAGACGTGTCTCCGTCATCTCGGCTGGATCATCGCAATCTTGGTCCAAACTATCCCGAAGCTGAACGATTTTATCGTATAGATAACCGTTAAACTCCTCAGCTCGTCCTTGTAAAGGGTCATCCCGTCCCTCTTGATGAAGGAGGGAACTGGTCACCCGAAACAAGGCGGCCGGGCGGTTATCTGCCGATGCAATGAGGGTGGAAATGTAAGAGCGTTTCGCCTCCCTCATTGCCACTAGGTAGGTCTTAGTATAAGACCTCACTAGTGTCCGATCAGCCTCGGAACGGCTGGACCTCCAAATACTCTCTAGGCGTCTTCTCCGGCGTTTCATCTCTCTCAGCTCCTCGGAAAACCAGGGAGCCAATTGAGATCTACGCCGGGTCAGAGGCCGCAAAGGCACGACACAGTCCAAAGCCCCAGCCGCAGCCCGTTCCCAGGCCGCAACCAGTTCTTCAACCTGTATACTGCACGAATCAAGAAGAGGGCCGTGAAAATATTTGCAGATCCCTCGCATCCTGGACATAAACTGTTTCAACTCCTACCCTCAAAACGACGCTATAGAGCACTGCACAACAACTAGACACAAGAACAGTTTTTTCCCGAAGGCCATCACTCTGCTAAACAAATAATTCCCTCAACACTGTCAGACTATTTACTGAATCTGCACTACTATTAATCGTTTCATAGCTCCCATCACCAATCTCTTTCCACTTATGACTGTATGACTATAACTTGTTGCTGGCAATCCTTATGATTTATATTGATATATTGATCATCAATTGTGTTGTAAATGTTGTACCTTGATGAACGTATCTTTTCTTTTATGTAACACTGAGAGCATATGCACCAAGACAAATTCCTTGTGTGTCCAATCACACTTGGCCAATAAAATTCTATTCTATTCAGTCGTGCCGTGGGTAAGATCCTCAGGGAACGGCCCAAGCTCCGTCAGGAACCTCTCCGGGTCCATCAGGCGCCTGGGACGGAACCAACTCATTGGCTCCGTCTCCCTGCGGTGGTGAGCGGCGGTCCGAAAGTCTAGGCGAAGAAGAAAATGATCTGACCATGACAACGGTTCCTTCACTATATCTCCTAAATCCAGATCATTAACCCACTGACCAGAGATAAAAATCAGGTCTAGCGCGCCTCCCCCAATGTGTGTAGGGCCATCAGTTACTTGAATCAGGTCCAATGCCGTCATGGAGGCCTGGAACTCCTGAACCACCGTTGATGACAAGCCGGCTGATGGCAAGTTGAAATCCCCCAAGACCAAAAGTCTGGGAATCTCAACCGCCACGCCAGCTAGCACCTCTAGTAGCTCAGGTAGGGCTGTAGTCACGCAGCAAGGAGCCAGGTACGTGATCAACAGCCCCATCTGATTCCGGTGGCCCCACTTCACAAGGAGGGATTCACAGCCAGCTATCTGAGGAACAGTGGACTCCCTCGGCTCCAGACTTTCTTTAATCACAACCGCCACCCCCCCACCCCTACCTTCTTGCCACTACATGCCTTTTTTCCCAGTCAACATCTCTCACAGAACCTGGTGACCTCTCTTGGAACCCCAGGATCTTGCAGAACCTGAGTTGGGAGAGGGTGCTCTAAACAACAGATGTTTCAGAATGGACCTACTTCCATTTATTATATTTATCGTTCTTCTTCAACCCATCGTCTATTCCTGATACAGGTAAGAACATTTCATATTAGCACAATTGTTCTATTTTTACTTCAAATGTTTAGTAATTGACATATTGGGGAAGAGAAGTAAATAAACTTACCTAGCAACAAGGCATTGGGGTGTAATTTCAGCTAATATTTCAGCCTAAATATTTGCCAATGGTGTGTAGCATCTCTCACAAAAATAGAGAGTTCCTGAAAACTGTCTATTTCTTTGACTAAATTATTTATTTTGTTTTATTTTTTCATATCTGCAAGTCAGTGGATGCTATATACAACTTTCACAGGGATATGGTACCTGTGTCTACTGAGTTGTAATAAGGCTACCTATTTTAAGAGAATGAGAAATATAATTGTTTGGGATGGGGGAGGTTATGAGAATTCTAAAATGAGCAAGAATAGGAATCCTCATGAATAAATAATGCAAACAGAAACAAGCCAGAGTTAGTTTCTGTGTCCCTTTAATGTTTTGTGCTTTGTTTGCCTCTTTCTGTCACACTAAATTAAGGATGATTGAAAAGAAAAATTAAAACTTTTTTTGAGCACTGTAATAGAAGAGAATTCTTACTGAAAGAACAATGAAAACAGTATTTTCTCTTTTTTCAATTGATTGAAACCAACATGTGAAGTTTCAGATATTTCTGAACTTTAATTTCCATTAACCTTAGTCACTGCAGACAACAATAAGGATCACTGAAGCGGGAATCCAATGAATGTTAAAAGAATATATTCTGAGTTCTTGTTTTGTGCCAACATCCAGGTGAGTTTATTACTCATGAATTCTATGATTTTCAGCCCTAAATTTAAAAAAAAAAGTTTACCTGTGTCCCTGCTGCTTTGCGAAGCCATATCATTTTCCACATTATAAATGATAGTTCCTTGAGAATCAGAAGAAAAATGGCTGACCATTGATTCATGGTGGGAATGTTTATGCAGATAGCTGTCTGTAGAAGAATCTGTTCTAGTGTCACTTGAGATAGAAGGTTCACGTCCTATTAAAAATAGTGAACATTAGAATTGAGAAAATGAGAAAAAATACATTTACCCTAATTTCTAATTACATTTCTAAGACAATAAAGGTTGCTCAACGAGCACTAAAAGGCTGCATTTGTGCATGTACATCTTGCAATCCATCTCCATCATCCATCAAACCTTTTAGAGACCGAGTGCCCAAGCTGCAACCCAAAACCCATTTATTTATTGTGAAGTGCCAACATGGCAATTTAACCTGAATAATGAGGTTTTTAGTTTAGAAAAAAATAAGTCATACGTGATTAACGTCTTTTCTCTGGGAAAAAAAATCCACAATAACAGAGATTTCAATGAATCAAACAACTTTTTTATTGAAAGGTAAAAGTTTGCATTTGGCATGCTTTTGATTAATGTGACTTTTGCTGTTGTATCACTTACCTTGCAAACATCTGTCTCGTCTCTTATTTCTCTGTTTCTTTGCCATTGAGGAAGGGAGAGGAGAGTTGGCTGGGAAAGGCTTTTTGTGCCAAGAATGGATGCTCCTGGGTCTATTATATCACGCAGATTCAGGCACCCATCCGAGTCAGGGTCCCAGAAACTTTTATTCTTGGCGGGAAAAGCGTCTGCCGGTCTCCTGCTCCTCCCCTCTCCCCCAACTACTTTCCACTTAACTACTTAATGAGACCTCACACGGAGTAAGCTTGCATGCAAATGGGGCAAGACAGAGACACAGAGCAAGAGAGGAATCCAAGTGTGTGTGTGTATGTGTGTGTGTGTGTAGAGTAATCTTCAGCCAGGGCACCCAAACTGTTGGCTACGGTATGGGTGACACCTGAGCAGCAAGGAGGGGATGAGTATGAAGCAAGCCGAGGGGGTGCGGAACTGCCCCCCAATGCCCCACACTGGCTTACCTGAGCACCCTGCCAGCCAGGCACTGAAGCGCCACAACTGCCGCCAGACTGAGACAGAGAGGAGGGGGGCTCTCCAAACTATGTGTGTGTGTGTGTGTGTGTATGAGAGTGAGCGCGTGCAATCCCTACTTTAGTTGGGGTACTCAAGCTGCTACAGCCAGGGGGGGGGCAACTGAGCAACCATTTTTCTCCTCGTCCTCCCCACTCAAGCAGTGGCAGGCCCTATGGGACAGCAGGGCTTCTCATTTCTCCCCCGGCGCGGCAAATTCCAGCTTCCGTCGGGGCATTCAAGCAGCCACCTAATGATTGCCCCCTCCCCAACCAGCCAGCCTGGCCTGCTTGACCTGCTCTCTGCCGGCTGGCGCAAAGCCTCACCATTCTTCTTGTCTTCATTGTTGTCCTTCTCAGCAGAGCCCATTGCCCAGCAGCAGCGGGCTCTGCGGGACAGGGTTTCATTCCTGCCTCGGTGCAGCAAACTCCAGTGGGCTGGATGTGAGTGAGTAAAGACGCTCAGGGCAGCAGGAAAAGGGGACTGGCCTCGCCGAACCTCACACGCCCACCCCAGGGATCAGACTCAGAAAAAGCTGAAGCAACCTCACCAAATACGTTCGCCCGTCAGCTGTCAACATGCCCACCCTGCGCGCCTTCGCTACATTTTGGTTGAGCCAGGACGCTCGCTTGAGGAGAGTATCCCCGCTTGTGTGCGCCCTCCCAGCCCCACAACAGCCAGCCAGGGGGTCACATGAGGAGAAGGAGGAGGAAGCTGCTGCCATTCGTGCTCACTCCTCAGCTGCGGGCCTGTCCCCCTTTCCATCGTATCCTCCTCCCAGATCCCATTCCCACCCCGGCAGGCCTCGTGTTAGCGAAGTTGGCATCGGCCACAGCCGGGTTGGGCCAATGTCTCGGGGTGCAGCGATGCAACCATTTCTGGCAAATGGCTATCCAGTCTTTTCTTAAAATCTTCCAGTGATAGCAGATATTTAGCAGGTAATTCAATAGCCTTCACTATATATTTAACATTATGAAAAATAAAGCATAAAGGTCTTTAGTTAATCCTCTAATAATTTTCCACTGTATGTACAAAAATGCATATGGTATTTTGAATAGTTGAATTTCTGCACAACGTATGAAGCTATTTTTGTATAATTTGTTACATTTTAGGTGGGCAAAGAGCTAAATTCCACTGTGCCATTTTGCTGATATCTGATAGTTCACAAGTCTTCACTTATTGCCAATACCATTAATATGGATATCATATATCTTGATTACTACAAAAAACACACGAGGAACTTCAAAAGGTTACCTGAATCTTCACTATCATAATAAGTTCTGCTATACTGTGGTAAATCCTGTGTGGATAGATTCTGGGTTGATACTGGAGTTCCTCTTGGGTCTGCATAAAGGAGTAGCAAGGGTTGGTAATGACCCTTAATGCACTTAGTAACAACATCTTTCCATTTAGGGCCTATCTGAAAATATTTTAAAAAGTAATGGGGGGTCATTTTTGATACAATTAAGTACAACAAAGACATTGGTCTTAACAAATAGATGATCAAGAATCCAACTGACAATGGGAAACAATTGTTATGCTGTAAATAACATATTAATTACATACAAACAAAATATTACATTAAAGGTCAGTGCCAGTTTAAGATAAAGAACTTCAAAAAGCTCTTTAAGATTATTCCATTAAGAACTTAAAATAACAAAACATACTACAAAACATAGCATAACACCTACAGCAAGCATTTACAGAGAGACTCAATTTCTAGGATCTGTCTGAAAACAAGCAGCAGCAATTAATTTGATTTTTTTCTAATATGCTCGGTTTTAAATTGTTGTTTTAATTGTATATTTTTTATGTTTTTTATCTTTTGGCTGTACACCGGCCTGAGTCCCTTGGGAGAAGGGCGGTATAAAAATTTAATAAATAATAATTATAATAATAATCCTATTGTGGTTTGTAGAGCAAAACTACATAATGAAGAGGTGTGTGTTTGCGTATGTGTATTCAACCTCTTAGCACAGCTCAGTTTGTGAGTAAATTTTTATTTTTCATAACTTCCTAATCCAGTTATCTATTGAAAATTCTGTAGGTTCTTTTCAATTTCTTGCTTCTTCCAATTTATTTTATGTGTTTATTTACATTTCATGTTTCTAGAGTGCCCATCTTCCTCAAGGTGGGATTTACCTGCTGCCAACATAAAGTTGATAAGAGATTGAAAGGGTAGATCAGAATTGAGCTATATCATTTTCAACAAATAGAAATATACAAATATTTCGGACAAATTATTTCTGAACAAGGTAAGTACTGGACAATTTATGTGGAAGTGATATATCACTTCTGAAATATCTAACCAAAGATACATTTATTCACTTCATGTGTTTTTGTGTTTTATGTGTGTTTATGTGTTTTACATTTATTCACTTTATTAACATCAACATGTAGTCATAATGACATTAAAAATGAAAGTAAAAAATCTGGGTTAATGTTAAATGTTATGGTGCTAAAAGCATTATTCAAGAACAATACATGTGACAATAAAGAATTTAAGGTTTTCTTATGCTCTTGAATAAAAAAAGATGGACAAAACATAGTTGAGATTCCCCCTATGGAAGAAGACAATGCAGATTTGACAAGATAATGAAGAGAAAGGATGCATCTATTATAACAAAGATCAAAATAGTTAATATAATTTTCTTTCCTGTGGTAACACATGGCTATGAAACCTAGCTCTTGAAAAAAATGAGAGAAGAACAAGAAACACTTTTGAATTATGGATCTGGAGATGATTACTAGGAGTCCTGTAGATTTGAGGGAAAAAAATATTATATTTGTGTGTTGTAACAATGGAGTGATTGCTATTTAGTAAGCAGAAACTCATCTATAATGAACATCTGATGAATGGGAAATAGAAGGCAAAGATAAAGATAAATTATACAGAATACTTCATTATGACTCAATGGCCCCAAAATTAACTAACTAATCATTTATACTGTGGTGATGCATAGGGACTGAAAACCACATGAACAAGAAAATCCTTTTCTCTTAATAAGAACTAAGGCAGGAATCACATCTCACTTTCTAAAAATAAAAATCCACCATGATACTTTATCTGTAACATTGCAGTCAGCAATCCTTGTTTAACTGGGTGATAGGAGATTGTGGTTATTTTATTTCAAGTAAACTATAACTTTCCTGCATGTTTTAAAATGTTTCCAATAAAGGATAAAATATTTGTGATATTCAACTCCTCGGGGTTGAAATGATTCTTTTGAATTGGAAGCAGGGCATCATAGAAATTTACATCTTTGCATAATGATGATCTTAGTTTGTGATGCAGGTTTGCAAAATTTAGTTAATTCCCAGCCAGCATAAAATGAATATTGTTGAGTTGTTGTTATTATTTCCCCAGATCAGGAAAATTTTAAAAAGGCTAGCAATTTATAAGAAAAAATAAAGAGGCCCATAGAAAATACTGAAGAAAAAAATAAATAAAAACCTGTAAACATTCAAATATGAGAAAAAGTCAAAAGTTAATAAAGAAAAAAAGCCATATGTGTATGTGTGTGTGTGTGTGTGTGTGTGTATTTACATATGTATGTGTATGTATATATGTGCGTATACACATACACACACACACACACACATATATCACTATCCCCCCTCCAAAAAAAATCACAGTACTCTCAGGGTCATGATAAACGAACTGGCTCTCTAAAAATTAACCCTATAGAAAGCATCCAGGTTAAAATAAGTGAAGAGCAAATTTATTTATTTATTTATTTATTTATTTATTTATTTATTTACATCCCGCCCTTCTCCGAAGACTCAGGGCGGCTTACAGTGTGTAATAAAAGACTACTTATTTATGACACAGGAGTCCAACTTCTTGGCTTGCCTGGGCTGTATTGAGTGAAGAGGAATTGTCTTGGGCCGCATATAAAATATATAATGTACATAAACAAAATAATTTTAACAAGTTTATGATCTTGTGGGGCCACATTAGGAACTGTCCAGGAACACACGCAGCTCAAGGGCTAGACACACCTGATCTAAGATATTCGCTTCTTCTCCCAAGAAGAGTTTAAAATTTTCTGTCTTACCATCACTGCATTGTACTGGATCCTATGTTATTTTGTTTGATCTTTGCATAACAACTCATGACATAATGAAACATGGCAGACAACATATATCCTGCCCTACTCTCTTAAATAATGTGTTTGTGTCATTTTGATATTTTAGAAACAGTGGATGCAACCTATCTGGAATGTTTCACCGTAAAGTGGCCGGCAAATAATTGGAAGTTTATCAACTCATCTGAAAACAATCCAGATAGATTTACACTGTGACTATCCAAACATTTTATTCTTTTCCCTCTAAACTTCTTACCTCTTTAACATGGGCATCATCAAAATACATCCACATACGAATCTTTGTTTGAAAGAAAAAGGTGGAGTAATGTTTTCCATAGTAGCAGATCATTCCAACCAAATACAATTCACATTGTTTTGCTCTGTCGTCAGTTACTCTGAAGAACAGCTTCAGGGAGGGAAGAATAATCTCAGTACAATTCTTGCATTTCTCTAAAACTTAAATTTACTTATTGAAAAGTAACTATTTAAGCTGAAGAAAAAACGTTTGAAATAAATCCAGAACACAGAAACACGAACGTGCACATATAGATGAAAGACAGTAGCACAGTCAAACAAGAAAGTACATATTGCCATAAGATTTAAGACTCACATCACCCAGTTTAAGGCAAGTGCCCAGGCTATGAATGACATCTTCTGCCAAATCGGAGTGGTCCGAGTCCCAGACCAGTCCAATGGTGATGATCTGTGGAGAGTTCATCAATACTCGGCGTATCCGGATTTTTTCTCCACAATTGCTCTGAAAAGAAACCCAATGTATTTAATTCCTGGTGGTTTTAAACATTCCTCTTTTATTTAGTATTATAGGCCTTCATCTTCCGATAACAATGACATATCTTGGTTTCAGACAAAAACTTCTGAAAATGCAACTGATTCGTATAGTGGAAAGACGTAGAAGTATACCACCTAGAGCAGGGGTCTGCAAACTTGGCTCTTTTAAGACTTGTGGACTTCAACTCCCAGAGGTCCTCAGCCAGCTGGCTGAGGAACTCTGGGAGTTGAAGTCCATAAGTCTTAAAAGAGCCAAGTTTGCAGACCCCGACCTAGAGTATAAGCAGGAGTAACCCGCTTAGAGTAGCCCCACAGCAAGATAAATTTATATTGTGGTGACTCAGAGGGGCTGAAAACCAAAGGATTAAGAAAAATCTTTTCTCATAGTAAGTACTATCACATTTTCCTAAATTTAAATCCATCCTGTTGCTTTATCTGTAACGCTACAGTCAGCGATCCTTGTTTAACTGGGTGATAGGTGATAAAAGTCTACTGTATTTTATTTCAAGTCAATTATATCTTTTATTAAATAAATTTAACAAAAAAATAAATAAAATATATTACATTTTTCAAATATTCCTAAATGTTAAAAGGAATATTGTGCATGTATTAAACTGTTTCTAACAAAGGAGAATGTTTATAACTCAGGGTTGAAATGAAAGGTCCTTGGTATTATCTGAGCTTGCTTGTTTTTTTTCAGATGTTTCATTACCAAACTAGGTAACATCATCAGTATTGGCTAGTAATGAAATGTTTGTAAGAAAACAACCAAGCTCAGAGAGCACCAAAGACCCCTCATTAAAATATTTAAAAGAGAACGATGGTAAGAAAAAGGATAATTTTGAAATAAAGACTTTTTGAGAACATATGCATATTAGAGTTAAGCTAGGTTTTAAGTAATCAGACTCTACATTTTTCATTATATAATTTACTCTAGAAGTGAAATATTTGTGGTACTTTTATAAATATCATTTCGTTTTAACCATTTTGGCTTGGTTCTGGTTGGTTTCCAGCTCTGTTGAACTGCCTATTGTGTAACAGAAGCCATATTCCGTTACTGCATCAAAAAGAAAGTACCTAAAAGGCTAACTTGCTCTCCTTATACTTTCTGCACACAGATCCATCTGTAGGTCAAGGGCAGTGGGACTTTGTCCTACCCACTCTGAATAGCTTTATCAACCTGGCATAGGTGAGACTTTTTGTAGCTGCTGTTCCAGCACAAAGAGATTGGAAGAGATTGCAATACGTTTAAAAGCCCTGTCAGAGAATGCATCACTTTCTAAAAAAATATTCTTTTAGTTAGACTAAGGATTTTCAGTGCAAATTCAAGCCCCAGAGTAACATACAATGATAAATCTGTTTAGTATACATCAGGGGTGTCCAAACTTGGTCCCTTTAAGACTTTTGGACTTCAACTCCCAGAGTCCCTCAGCCAGCAAAGCTGGCTGAGGAACTCTGGGAGTTGAAGTCCAAAAGTCTTAAAGGGACCAAGTTTGGACACCCCTGGTATACATGTAGTCCTTGACTAATTACCATTTGTTTAATGACTGTTAGAAGTTACAATGTCACGATCACGCCAACACCCACTCAGACACATGATCAGGCACTTCATGACCATGAGATTCACTTAACAACCACAATGATTTCCTTAACAACTGTGGCAAAAATGACTGTATAATTGGGTATCTCACGCCGCCTTGCTTAGCAGTGGAAATTCTTATCCCAACTGTGGTTCTAAGTCAATAACTACCTATATAGGTAATCCTCAATTTACAACAGTTCATTTAGTTCAGTCAGTTCGTGCAAAAAGTGACTTATGACCATTTTTCACACTTACGACCGTTGCAGCATCCCCATGGTCACGTTATCAAAATTCAGACTCTTGGCAACTGAGTCATATTTATGACGGTTACAGTGTCCTAGGCAGTGGTGGGATTCAGCCGGTTCGCACCACTTTCGGGAGAACCGGTTGTTAACTTTCTGAGCAGTCTGGCAAACTGGTTGTTGGAAGAAATCATGAGGGCAGAGAACCGGTTGTTAAATGACTTGAATCCCACCACTGGCCCTGGGGTCACGTGATCCCCTTTTGTGACTTTCTGACAAGCAAAGTCAATGGAGAAGCCAGATTCACTTAACATTACTAAAAAAACAAATGCAATGATTCACTTAACAACTGTGGCGAGAAAAGTCATAAAACGGGGCAAACTCCCTTAACAACTTAAATTTCGGACTCAACTGTCGTGGTAACTTGAGGATGGGCCTCTGGTGGCTCAACAGACTAATGCAGTCTGTTATTAACAGCAGCTGCCTGCAATTACTGCAGGTTCAAGTCCCACCAGGCCCAAGGTTGACTCAGCCTTCCATCCTTTATAAGGTAGGTAAAATGAGGACCCAGATTGTTGGGGGCAATAAAAGTTGACTTTGTATATAATATACAAATGGATGAAGACTATTGCTTGACATAGTGTGAGCCGTCCTGAGTCTTCGGAGAAGGGCGGGATATAAATGCAAATAGAAAAAAAAATTACGTGTACTGACACATTGCATACTAAAAACCTCTCAACTCAAAAGCAGCCTTCAGTGCATACTCCCCCACCCGCATTCGGGCTATTTTTTCTAGTAAATATAAATGATGTATACAAACCGGACAGTTTCTCATATCTCCCATTGTGCTGGCATTTTGTAGCAGCTCTCCAAACATATCAGGTGTCGGCTTGTCTCGTCTTTCCAGCATGCAAATGGCCTGATTGCTTTAAATGTTTAAAAAGTATAAAACAAGAATAAAAATATATTTCTTTATAAACAATATTTAAATCTGTTGCTGCTTCTTGAGATCTGTCATGGAAGAACAGTATTTCATATTACAGATTCAGCAAATGTGCACCTAAATAAAATCTAGGCCTCAATCAAGCAAGATTTCTAATGGAGTGCAAATTGAATTTTAATACCTGACATATCTCCTGGTCACTCTGTCTGCTATTCAATTCTGAGCTGAAATTTGTGATGCTTTATGTACAATGAATGCACAGCCTTTGATGTCTTCAAGTAAAGTAACTAATGTGACAATTCCAAGAAAGAATAGTGAGTTTTTAAAAATTAAGAAAAATGACAAGCTACTTTCTCCATAGAATTTACAATGTTAAGAAAACAGTAACAGAAATAAGGAGGAAATTACTTAGTAATTTGAGCAGAATTTTCCTTGAAATGGTGCATAAATTTCTTTAATTAATTATTTAATTATTTACTTCAAGTCAGTGTTGACAGTCCTCAACATCTGTGAGAAAGTCCTTGGACCCAGAGGGTGGAGATCCCTGATCTAGGGAACAGTTAGATAAGAAAGGACACAGCTCATAGCTGCATAATGGGTAGCAAAAGAAGCTCAGAAGGATCCTCCCTAAATTCATTCATTCAATCAATCAATCAGAATAGAGCTGGAGTGGACCTTGGAGGTCTTCCAGTCCAGCCCACTGCTCAAGAAGGAGACCTTACACCATTTCAGACAAGTGATTATCCAGTCTCTTCTTTAAAACCTCCAGTGATGAAGCACCTACAACTTCTGAAGGCAGAGCTGTTCCACTGGTTAATTGTTCCGCTGTTAGGAAGTTTCTCCTTAATTTCAAGTTGCTTCTCTCCTTGATTAGTTTCTAGCCATTGTTTCTTGTCTTGCTTGGTGCTTTGGAAAACAAATTGATCCCCTCTTTTTTGTGGCAGCCTTTCAAATATTGGAATACTGCTATCATGTCCCTCCTAATCCTAGACTAGCCAAACCCAAATCCTGCAACTACAGGCTGTTCTGACCCAGCCTTAGCAGAAGCAAGAAACAGACTCCTTGTCATGAAAACCTCCTCTTTATTTACTTGTGAATTAATGGCTTTTACCCACCAAAAAGTCCAGGCAAGAATCCTGCAAGGGGATAACTGCAGCAACAGACTTTATCAGTTCCCTGCGATAATTGCAAGGCCGTGAGCTCCCAGCAGAAAGGCTGCAAACTAAGTTTTGGCGAGCAGTCTTTGTGGTACGAAACACAATGAGCAAAATCTCCAGAAATACAAACTGATGTCTTCTGCAACAACTATTCCCTTTTCCTTCTATTTATTCCCCAGCCAGGGAGGGGCCAATCCGCATCTGTGTTTGCTTTGCTTCCCAAGTCAACTCCTTGTCCTCTGTAGTTCACCTTTCCTAACTGCTCTGCACATACATGCATCTGGAACAGGCCCCAGCTGTTCTTCCTCTTCACTCAGATCAGCCTCCAAAGGCAGCTGCCTCTCCCGTGGCTGAGAAATGTTGGGACGGCCCTGGCTGTATCTCTGTGTCTGACGCAGAGCATCCATCAGAGCCTTCCCCAGACTCCAGAACTGGTCCAAGTTCCTCCCCAACCTCCTCATCGTCCGAGACCGCCGCCAGCTCTGTTGGCAGCTGGTGGGCCACAACACAGGCCTTTAATCATCTTAGTTGCTCTTATTTGCACTTTTTCCAAAGTCTTTTTTTTTTTTGTAATGTGAAGACCAAAACTGGATGCAATATCCCAGGTGTAGCCTTCCTAAGGCTTTATAAAGCAGTACTAATATTTCATGAGATTTTGATTCTATGCCTCTGTTTAACCAAGGATTGTATTAGGTTTTTTTATAACCAAGGATTGGTTTTTGGCATCAGTTTTTTGGCTGATACCGCACACTGCTGACTCATATTTAAGTAATTGTCCACTAGGACTCCAAGGTCCCTCTCACAGTTATGGTTTTTGAGCCAGGTTTCACCTAATCTGTACTTTTGGTTTTTACTGCCCAGGTGTAAAACCTTACTTTTCTCCATATTAAACTTCATTTGTTGAATAGAGTCCAGTGTTCAAGTCTTTTTGGATCCTGAGCTTGTCTTCTGGAGTGTTGGCTATTCCAGCCAGCTTAATGTCATCTGCAAATTTGATGAATTCCCCTTCTATTCCCTCATTTAAGTCATTTATGAAAATATTGAAGAGTTCTGGGCCTAAGACGGAACCTTGTGGAACCGCATTGCTTACTTCTCTTTATGTAGATGTAGTACCATTCAGGACTACTTGTTTAGTACGGTTTGTCAGCCAGTTACAAATCCATCCAGTGTTGATGCCATCTATCCCACATTTTTCTAGCTTAACAAGAAGTAGATTGTGGTCTACTTTGTTGAATGCCTTCCTGAAGTCTAAGTATATTATGTCCACAGCATTTCTCTTAGTCACTTTGTCAAAGAATGAAATAAGATTGGTTTTGCATGATCTGTTTTTAACAAACCTGTTGTTAACAAACCTGTTAACAAACTAGTGGCTGCTGGCCACTAGTTATAACTTTATTTGTTTCTAGATGTTTGCGGATCTGTTTTTTTTTATTATCTTTTCCAGTATCTTTCCAGGTATTGATATTAGGCTGATTGGTCTGTAATTTCCTGGGTCTGTTTTTTCCCCCTTTTTTGAAGATGGGAACCACATCAGCTCTTTTCTAATCCTCAGGTTCCAGGATTTTTGAAAGATATGGCATAATGATTTTGAGCTAGCATCTGCCAATTCCTTCCGAATTCTGCGATGTAATCCATCAGGCCCTGGTGATTTATATTTGTCAAGATCAGACAGGTGTTCTATAACCATTTTGTTGCTTATTTTAACACGAACAGCTATTCTAACAGGAACAGTTAGGTTTTTGGTACGTTGGGCTACAGTTTCTTTTTGTGTGAAGACTAATGCAAAGAATGAATGAAGCAGTTCTGCTTTTTCTCTGCTGCCTGTTATTTCCATACCATCTTCTCTTTTAGGTGAACCTATTGTTTCCTTGAGTTTTTCCCTTATTTATATGTTGAAAGAAACTTTTTTTTAATCATCTTTGACTTTTGTTGCAAGTCTTTGTTCATTCTGGGTCTTTATTTCTTGACTTCATCTTTGCAGATTTGGGCTATCTGCTAATATTCTGTCTTAGTTATGTGTTCCTCTTTCCATATTTTGTACTCGTCCTTTTTTGTCTTTTAGTTTATCAGTGAGATATTTGTGCAGCCGGACTGGTTTCTTCTTGGATTACTTGTTTTCCTTTTTCAGTGGTATTGTGTTGGACTGGGCTTTTATGATCATATTTTTCAGTTTCCCATGCTTCTCAAGTTGTTTTTCCCTTTAGGATTTTCATTCATGAAATTTTTCTTAGGCTCTTCTCTGAGTTTGTTAAAATCAGCTCTTTTAAAATTTAAGAAACTGGCTGGATTATGTTCTATTGCTTGTGTTTGCATTAGAGTGAATTCCAATATGATATGGTCACTCTAGCCCAAAGTTCAATTCCCTCGATCACTCCTTCTCTATTAGTAAGAATTAGATTTGGTATAGCTTTTCCTCTAGTTTCCTTCTCTACCTTTTGGATGACAATAGATGTTTGATCTCCCACTTGCTGCCAAGTTTATCTTCCAGCTGATATCAAGGCAGTTAAAAATCCTCTATTACTAGTGTGGTATGTTTCCTACACACATTTTTTTAGTTGTTTAGCAAAACACTCATTTATTTCTTTTGTTTCACTGGGTGGTCTGTAATACACTCCTGTAACAATTCATTCTTTTTTCCTTTAATATTAACACATATGCATCCTAGGAGGTTTTCGTCCTTAGTTTTGTGGATTTCTGTAGAGATTTTGTGAACTTTTATGTATAATGCAACTCCACCTCCTCTTTTGTTAGATCTATTTCTTTTGAATAGTTTGTATCCTTACATCAGTCCATTCCAGTCATGAGTTTCATCCCACCATGTTTTAGTAATGGCAACGATATTATATTTACCATCATGTACTAGTACTTCAAGTTCACCCTGTTTGTTCCCTAACTTTTGAGCATTCATGTATAGGCATTTAAGTCCTTTGTGGGTCTTGGATTCACAGATAGCGCTCGATTTACAACAGTTCATTTAGTGACCATTCAAAGTTACAATTGAACTGAAAAAAGTGACATGTCAGTTTTTCACAGTTACAATCTTTGCAGCATCCCCATGGTCACGTGATCAAAATTCAGATGTCTCGTGACTAGTTCATACTTATGACCATTGCAGAGTCCCGGTATCACGTGATCCCCTTTTGCAAACTTCTGAGAAGCAAAGTCAATGGGGAAGCCGGATTCACTTAACAACCGTGTTCCTAACTTAAGAATTTTAGTGATTCACTTAACAACTGTGGCAAGAAAGGTCATAAAATGGGGCAAAACTCACAACAACACATTTTGGGCTCAATTTAATCGTACGTCGAGGACTACCTGTACGCCTTATATTTGTGGCTATATTTGTTATATTTCTTACTGTTCTGTCTCCTTCCCCACTTCAGACCCATGAGCTGGCCTTCAGCGAATGGATTCACGGCTCTTATCAGTCCTGGCAGAGAAATCGCAGCTGCCTGCCAAAGTTCAAACAAATGACTCACGTAGCAAGACTTTCAGCTCTTTTTGAAACGGTTCAGCTAAACTTTTGCTTCCCGTGGAGTGAGAGCAGTCCCAAAGCTCCTTATATATTCCCTTTGATGACGCCGTCTCTCTAATCTTCTGAAGTGCAGGTCAATCCAAGCTTGATTATTATTATTATTATCAGTTGGGTCTGAAGGCGTAGCCTGGGGAAGGGAGGAATCAGGGGATGACAGCCTCATTACGTCCTCCGACTGGCCTGGTTCTGGCTCCTGGAGCCAAGCCAAAGGAATCGGTGCTCCCGAGGTAAGCCTTACCGGCCCTTCCCCGTCACTCTCGGAGTCACTTTCGGGCATGGGGCCAGATTCGGGGGCTGGAGTCGCAACACTTACTTTGTAAATGGGTTTTCCATCCTTTCCATCATTCTCTACTTCATTGTGTTTTTCCTTTTTTTCTTCTTCTTTCTATTTACTCCCTACCTCCTTATATGATTGGTTATCTAGTGGTTTTTGCTTGGAATTAGGTTCTAAAGATTGCCTCCCGCCCTTCTCAATTTTAGTTTAAAGCCCTTCTGATAAGATAAGCCAGTCGTTTCCCAAATATATTCTTTCCAATTCTTGTGAGGTTCACTCCATACCTTGCCAGTAGCCCTTCATATAGGTAATGCAGACCATGGTCTACGAAACCAAAGTTCACTTGATGACACCAGTTTTGAAGCCAGTGGTTCTTTTCTAAAATCCTTTGCTCCCTCATTGGATATTGGTTGGAAGTATAGATGAAATCTCCATTTATGCTCCTAATTCTTTAACTTTCTTCCTTAGCTATTCATAATCTCTTGTTATTGTTTTTAGATTCATTATTGTGTCATTGGTCCCCATGTGTAGGAGAAGAAAAGAGTTGTAATCTGCAGAGTTATTTTGTAGGGTTCTCAGTAAAATCTCTGATTTTTGCTCCAGGGAAACAACATACTCATAAATTCTCAGGCTGAGTAAATGAAACCGCAGGAGAGTTGTACTTTCAGATTTGCAAGATTATGTTAATGTAGCCTTACAATAAAGGACAATTAGCTAATCTGTTCGCGTGTCCTGTCTGGTTTACCTAGGAAGGCTGATAATACATGCCAAAATATCTATGTACCATCTATCTCATTCAAGTAGAAAAAAGGGGGGAAATTAAACCAAGGAATTTCTTCTTTTTTTGCAAAAAGCTTGAGACTCACCAGAGTGAAGTAGTTGAGATATAATGCACCATCTGGATGAAGGGCAATGGATCAGAAGTAGCACCACAACTGGTACAGACACACTAAATCAGATAAATAAATGATTAGACATTAACAAAAGAAAATATTCTTTTGCTCATTTCCAAGTCTATTTCTTCATTTCAGGATTAATATAATTTAGAATTGTTGTTTTTCTTTACCTGTTCGAACAAGGTCATTGCAAATTTCTGATGTGAAATACAATGTGGGGCAGTACAGATATCTTCTTTAGATTCATCTGCAATGTGGAAATGAATCCTCATTAAGAGGTTCTCCTACAACCAGGAAAATGGGAAATTAGCGTTAATATTATAAATAATTTATCATTTAGAGTTGTATGAAATTTGCTTCTAAACATTCTAAAATTCATTTTAAAAACTAGGAGTGACAGTTTTTGACACCAACTCATATAGTAGATATGTGCCATTTATTAACTTTCTATGAAAGTAGAATCAAATACTTATTATTCATTATGTCAAACTTTAACATTTCATTAGGTTTGGCATGTATATAATGTTTTAACTAAATAGTCAAATTATAGATCAATAGCTGAGCAAATTGCTTTACTGTCAGAGTGTGCATAGCTTTACTACGTGAGACAACCCAGGAGCAATAACAGCAAACAGAAGTTTGTAAGAAATAGTGGTTTATCTACAAAAGAATGTATACTATACACACACTTACATAGGCAGAAGTCAAACAATCAGTAAATTATAGCAGGGAAGAAAACTCGGTGAAAGAGAGATGCCCTAACAGGGCCTCTTCTTATTATACAGGCTATTAAAGGGATAATAATCCCGCAGTCAGGCAAGGCAGCATCCCATTAGTTTCCCACTATCCAACCAAATTGCAAGTCTCAGGTGGCTTGCAAGCAGGAAGGTTAGTGGCTGTCAAGTGGCAAGGGGCACAAGAGGGTGCAAGGAAACACTGGCAAGGCTCAGGGATAGTGCCCAGGGGAGTGAGGGAATGCACAAGTGGGTGAGGGAGACATGGCAAAATACAGGGGAGCAAGGGGGTACATGAGGCACAAGGAGGCACAATGAGGCAGATCATTATTTCTTCGTTTTCAATCACTGTATATTTGCGATGGGTAAACATCTTTTCTTCCAATAGTTCTGCAGCTGTTGGCCCTGGTTGCTCAGCCAACAATCCTGAGTCCTGAGGCCAATTTTTCATCAGATGTCCAGATACTCCAACATCTAGTGTGATCCTTGTTAACCTGGGCAACCAAGCCAGTTATGGATTTTTGTAATTTACATCTCGCCATATTTTTTATGGGAGAGAGACTCTTTGTCTGACTCCTTTGATAAGACCATCCTGTATGGCTGAACCTCTGGCATAGCTCTCATCTTCCTCAGAGCACACAAGACCCACAACCACATCAAGGTAGTGCATCACTGGGGGGTGGGGTTGTTGTTATTTGTCGCTTGCTGTTCTGTCCCCCTCGCCTCAGTCCGAGCAATGACTTAATTAGCCGGCAACTATCAGCTTCTGGCAGCAAACTAGCGACCGTCTGCCAAGTGTCTCTGTTATCTCGCTTGATGCCGATGAGTCAACCAGGAACAAACAGTACTTCAGCTCTAGTTAAGCAGTTGATTTGCCTGCTACGAAGAGGCACGGCAGCTCTTGCTGCTTTTATATCCTGTGGGGTGTGGCTCCATGACTCAGCACTTCCTAGGCCTGCCCCCATCCTTGCTTCTGTTGTTCCCGCCTTTCCTGCCTACGAAACCTAGGGTCCAGCCAGGCCTGATTGCCATCAGCCAAGTCTGGAGGCATGGCCTGGGGGGGGGGAGAGTCAGGGGACGGAGGCCTCGTTATCTCGTCCACCTGGCCTGCCTCTGGCTCCTGAAGCTGAGCCAGGGAAGCCAGTGCTCCAGAGGTAAGTCCTGATGGCCCTTCCCCCTCACTTTCCGAGTCACTTTCTGGTAGGGAACCCGGCTCGGGGGGGCACAGACACAACACTTGTCGCCTATCTCGCCAAGGGACTACTCTAGGCAGTTCACAACCCAAAAAATTCCGAAGAAATAAAAAGGAAGATTAAACAAAATGAAAGTAAAATGGAACAATAAAATAACCAAGAAAAAAGAAAACAAAGAAAAAGAGAAAAAGGAAAATATATCAACAGGATTAGTAAAAAAAAAAAACAAGCTTGGTTTTTTGAGGGAGGAGCTTCACTATTTGTTGCTTCTTCAAGCACTATAGCTTTTACTAACTTATCAAAATACAGAATTGTTTTTGAGGATTCATCAACTTTCTACCCCTTTTATACTCACAAAGCATTCTGCAGCATCACCCATAATGCCCAGCTGGAAACGCTGCTCATCCTGAAAGGTCTTTGCAAGAGCACTACGAAGAGCATCGGAAGGTAACACTTTGTCATTGCTGCACTGGAACTGGTTAAAGATACCCTAGATGGATAAAAACAGAAATTTCAAAGCGCTCAAATTATTTCTACCATACTTTTTTTAAATTTACATTTATATCCCGCCCTTCTCCGAAGACTCAGGGCGGCTTACAGTGTGTAAGGCAATAGTCTCATTCTCTTTGTATATTTACAAAGTCAACTTATTGCCCCCCCCAACAATCTGGGTCCTCATTTTACCTACCTTATAAAGGATGGAAGGCTGAGTCAACCTTGGACCTAGTGGGACTAGAACCTGCAGTAATTGCAGGCAGCTGTGTTTTAATAACAGGCTTCTTACAGCCTGAGCCACACCGCGGCCCCATACTGACAAAGAACCAAAAGTAAGTATGTTTGCCAAACTGTTAACAATAGACTACTCTTGCCATTCTGGGAGGATGGAGAATAGCTATTTACTATCTATGTAAGATCCCTTGAGATACTTAAGCTAACATAGATGTTTTACTAAGGCCAAATATATACAATTCCTTTAATATCTTCACAGGATTCTGTTTCTAATCCTATGAAACCCATTGTCCTTCTAGTTTCTCTAGTCCAGGGGTCTGCAAACTTGGCTCTTTTAAGACTTGTGGACTTCAACTCCCAGAGTCCACAAGTCTTAAAAGAGCCAAGTTTGCAGAGCCCTGCTCTAGTCCTTTAATTGTGTTAAGTAGAACAGGCCACAGTAGTCAACATGGAGCCCTCACAATGCATGTCAACTGTCCAACTAGTGAACCCAAAATAAGTAAACACTCCTGAGAGCTTTAAATTCCCAAAAGTAAAACATTATTGGATACACCATTTTAGTACTGAAGAATCAAAACCAGCTCTGGTTTTTCTGCACAAATGCTTGCCAAATTAAACAATAGCTGCTTCTTCTCCCCACCTCTGGATGATCACATTGTCCAATTATGAGACGTCCTTTTGTTATGAGAACAGTCCATCCCTTTCTCAAGCACCTGCTATGGTGACCTTGACGGTTGCCAGGCTCTCATGATCTATGCACACATTCTCAACAATCTAATTCCTCTTTCCCTCCCCCCAGTTCATTGGTAAGCTGAAAAGCCTTAAGGTTTGAAAGATGAGAGCATAATAAAAAAAGAACTAGCCTTCCCATAATTTGGGTACTATACTTCAAGTGCCTCAACTTGCACTTGTCTTTTTTGAGTCAGACCACATTGCTTATATATATTATTCATTCTACTTTTTTAACCAGTCAGTAGTCCTTGAATTGCATTTCTGTCTTTTAGGGTATTACACATTGCACCCAATTTACTATTATCTGCAGAATTGTTAAACATTTTTTAAAAGAAAAATAAAAAACTTAACTAATATAAAGATGGAAAGACTGGTGAACTTGATGAGATGACTAAATTGACTTCGTTGACCATATGCATTTGGGGAAATTACTATACTGGTGAAATCAGTAAGTACTTAAAAGGGCACAAATTATAATTAACAGGGAATTGACTAAACCTCATGAAATAAAAAAAGGAATAAGGCAAGGATGCCTGCTTTCACCAGTTATCCATTGTGGCTCTTGAAGTTTTGAACATAAACATAGGACATGATGAGAAAACAGCTGATGTGGAAAAAAAGAAGTAGATAAATTAAGGACATTTTCTGATAACCTGGTTTAATTTTGGAAAATCCTATGGAAAGAATAGGAATAAATAATTTTGATGTGCTGCTTGGAATAAAATAAGGAGAAAATGAAGATATTAGCAAAAATATGACAATGGAAATTTAAAAATAATTGAGAACAAAGTAAAATATCTAGGTGTTACATGACTGATATGAACTATGTGTTATTTCAAAATAATTATGTTAAAAGTATGGAATGGAATTAAGAAATATATATTACAATGGCAAAAAATAAGGTCTTGGAATTGTAATATGTTCCAGTCCAATGTCCGATGTTTGCCAGGTGTGGCCCCAATTTCCTTCTGATGGCGGTCTTGATGTTGCTGTTCCTGTAATTCCCAAAATAGATCCACTGTTGGTAGCAGCATATTTTTTCAGAAGCATAAAACTGGCAGGCAGAAAGTCTGTGTTGAAACATTCAAATTCTGGCTTCCTGGAGGGGGCATCGGCACGTTTGTTTTTGGCTACTTGCAATGTATATAATTTAAAATTAAAAGTGGAGAAGAGCAACTACCAAATCTGCCTTTGATTCAATTTCCTGTTTTCTAAAGATGTTCCAAGATTCTGGTAGGTAGTTATGGATTTTTTTACTCTCCAGCATATGGACACCAGGTTTCAAAGGCAGCTTTCATTGCTAATAATTCTTTATGCTAAATGAAGTACTTTTTTTCCAGATGTATTGAGTTTCTGGGAATAGTACCCTCAAGGAAATAAAATGGAAGAGTACCCATCTGCCTGTGTCAGCCATTGAATATAGACCAGACTAGGAAATATTAATTTGTAGAGATATAGTAACAGAATCTTAAAAGTCTTAATGTGCTTCCCTTCTCCCTCTCTTTATCTTTGTAAGAAGTAGGAAGGGTCTTATCTGAAATCTTTTCTAGTTCTACAGTTACAGTTCTATCCTAGACTCAAATTTCTTCTATCTGCTCATCGTTTTGGTAGCAGCTCTTCCTCCTGTCCCTCAGTGGCATTTTCTTGCCTTGTTATAGCCTGGAGTCACCCTATACCTGGGACTACATTGCAGATAATCAGTAACTGCTACAAAACACCTGGATATTGAAGGATAGGCTGAGAAGCTTCGATTTTTAGAGGCTACAGAGCCTGTGGAAGAGCCTTCTTTGAAGCTGCTTCAAGAACAAAGGCCTTGTGCAATAGGGAACAATCTCAGGAAGGCTACAGGGGCTTGTCAACAGAGAAAGCACATGGCCCGAAAGCAAGCAGTACATGGTAGAGCCTGGGGAGTGTTGAGCCAGAGGGGCAATCATACAATTCCGCAAAGGCTCGTGTGCCTTGAATTATGTGAGGTGGCTTTTTTGAATGGCAGCTGTGATGCTAGGTCTAAAGTTGAGCCTGGATCTTACTTTAGGACCAGCCTCACTGCCACTGTCACCATTGCCTGGGATGAGTGGGGAAGGGTTGTTTTCTGTTGTTTGCAGAGGGGAGGGCATGTGACAAGCTAGCATTGTCAACTTTGGTATTTTCCAAATTGTACATACACACAACCCTTTTGTTTCCAGCCAATCACCTAGATTTTTCAGCTGTTTTTGACCTTTTGGATAAACACATTTTGTTTTTCCACTTGTTGGCCTGGAACCTGATGGCTGATACACTCATAATAAGACATCCATGAGGGAATAATAATTTTTAAAAAGCAATTTCTATTCCAAATGTGTGCCAGATCTCCTGGTCCTTGGTTCATAGCCTGATTATTTAATGGTTGTACTACTATACCAGCTTGTGGTTGAGCTTCCGTTTCTGTTCTTGCTTAAATCCAAACTAAGTTTTCAACATTCCGTGCTTTTTTCAAACTACTCTTCTATCGCACTAACTTCCAATATAATCACATTATTAATTCAGCCTTGATTTGAAGCTTCAGACCTTCTGTATAGGCATTGTGCAGATCTTTATGATTTATGTATTCCATATTTGTGTGGATGAATAAGTGAGTTTGTCAACCAGAAGCTATTGTCTAATTTATTCCATAGGAATGTAGCATCTTGTTTTCAGATTGTTAGATACTGGCCTAGATTTTTATGAAATGGACTGACTTTGATGTTTTCATGTGTATCTAAATGAATCTGTCCATAGACACTGCTGCCCCCCCCCCATGTACTTTATATTATTTTGTACATGTCTTAGCTATAGACAAGACAATACTATAATTATATATTAGTAGTATTTTTATTTGGCTTTTCTCAAGAGAATAAATTTATTTTTATCAACACAGATAGCTGATAAGAACATTGATAAATGATAGCTAATAGGATTTAAGTAACAGAAAGAAATAAAAGAATTTATGAGGCTTTTGGCCAAAGGGAAGCTTATTTATTAATTCAGTGACCCGAATTACTGAGGAGTACTTCGTACAATTATGTTCCATAAGTGAAAAATATGATTCAAGTTTGAATGTAGCTAGTATTTTTAATGATTTAAGCATGTAATATGTGAATCAGGCATGGAGTGTAGGAGGAAAAAAATTACGACGTGTATCTCTTCTAGTTCTTATATTGGATTTTTCACCAAAATCGGAACAGTATTTTTTTGTCCTTTATCAGTCCAAACACTAAGAATCTCATCTTTCATCTCAGAAAGCACACTTTCAATCCTGAAAATTAATTCTTCCAGCTTTTGTCATATGAAAATCCTGTAAGACAGAGGCACTATTAGAATCTACAAATGAAGGCTTCAATTCTTTTCTAGCCACAACAAAACATCCCCTGTCCTACATCCTGGCACCACAGTCCCTAAAAGCAAACAAATTCTTTGTGACTTGTTGTGTTCCACTGGCAAGTTTCCCCCTACCCATTCCATGAGCAGAAAGAAACAAGCTCCCAATAAAATTTATTCATCAGTTTGGTAAAAAAATGCAAGGATTATGCTCAACAGATGTCAACACGGGAACAGATAAAAAATTTATTATGAGCTCCTACAGTCATTAAGAGCACTGACTTAAATAAAGAATGAAAATTCACGTTTGTGTTTATTGGCAATGTTATAACTCAGAAGACAGTTTAATGCAAGCAAACTGAATAACTAGCAGGTTATGGTTATGGCAAGCTGTGGACTGAAACTAGTATGAGTACATGCATATATATAAGTAATATAAGTAAGACGAATTAACCATTACAGAATGTAAGATTAATATTGAGGAATAAGATATTCAAAATATAAATAACCTTTGCACATATAAGAACTGCAACTTTACATATTGATTAACAACAAGGGAGTGGGGGACTGAAGGAGAAAATATTTTTTCACTTGTGGGTTCTCAGGTTTTATTTATAATTCAAAAGCAAGTTACAAAAATATAACACGATAATTATTTTAAATTAACAACTGCCTTTAAATGTCAGCTTTTATAAACTACTTGAAAGACTAAGGAAGCATTTTCACTCAAAACAGGCTTTCTGTAAGAGATCACAACTCTCAGAAAACTCTAAAAGTTAAACAAAAGAGCACTGACAGATAAAAGCAAAGCTGTATTTACTCCAGATTTTTATTTCCTCATAAATTACATTTGGAATCTGAGGGTTGGGAAGGACCTTCCATATAGTCCAACCCAGGGGTGAAATCTAAAAATTTTCCCTACCGGTTCTGTGGGCGTGGCTTAATTAGTGGGCGTGGCTTGGTGGTCAGATGACTGGGTGGGCGTGGCCAATAACAATAAATAATAAAAATAATAAACAAAGTATAAAAAACAATCAGAGGTATCAAAAACCAACTTTCACACTTTACACACACACAACACAACACAACTGACTCACACACAATGTAAAAGCAGCTGCACTTCACACTTCACACAGCCACAAAAAGCTCAAAAACCAACTTTCACACTTTACACACACACAACTCACACACACACACACACTCACAAAATGCCATATACAGCTTTCTGAGATTTTGTGTGTTTGTGTACTTAGAGTGAAACACTACAGAAACACCCCAAATCTCCGAAAGCTGCACAAATATTTTATTTTATTATTTTATTTTATTTTATTGTGGACTTCAAATCCCAGAGTTCCTCAGCCAGCAAAGCAGGAAGTCAAAGCAAGCTTTTTTTTTTCTTCAGTAGCTGAAGAAAACATGCTGTTGCCAGCCCGAAAGAGCAGTAATTATAGGTAAGTGAGGAGGGGGCATTGGCTGGGCATGGGTGGGGGCTCTTGTAAGTGGGGGCTGTTAAAAAGTGAGTTTAAAAACTTGTGAGGATCAGGAAACTCCTCTGGGATCGCCAGAGGAGGCTTTTAAAACCTCCGGTTTTTTTGTGTTTTTTTTCCCCCTTCGGCTGAAGCGTTTTTTTAAAAAAAAAACTTTTAAAGTGTTCTGATGATCTCTGCTCAGCCCCGCGATCATCAGAAGTTGTTTTTTTTTTACTTTTCAAGGCATGTTTCAGATGAAAAAAAACTTTTAAAAGTAAAAAAAACAAACCTCTGCTGATGGTGCGGCTGAGCAGAGGCAGGGGGGGCGGGGCCAGGGATTTTTGCTACCGGTCCTCCGAACCAGCAGCTGCCATCGCTACCTAATCGGGGGAGCCGGTGCGAACCGGGAGCATTTCACCCCTGGTCCAACCCCTTTTCCAGTGCAGCAACCTGGATAAATGGCTAACTAGAAGCAGGGTCATATGATTGTATTTTTGGCGCTTGATAACCAGCTGAATTCATGGCCTTTTGCATCATCCCATGAACGTATGAAAACATTTTACACTGGTTTTGCTGAAAACTGACAATTATTTCCAGGTTTTGGCAAAACCAGCCACATAGCAACAATTGGTTTGGTTAATGACCATTGCATTCTCTTAATGACTGCAGCAATTGCTTATGACCACAGTGTTCATTTAAATGACTGCTGCAAGAAAGGTCGTAAATGCAGTCATATGACTGATCTCCTTTGTGACTGCTACAACTTATGACTGCAATGGGCAGGCTCCATTACGGTTGTAACTTGAGGACTACCTGTATCTGTGAAAAGAATCAGGATCACCCATCCATGTTCCTCAACAAATTATGTTTAGATATTTTTTTCTAATTCTGAAGATTATGTACAGTCATTATAAATAATAGTCATAAATAACCTTCTTCATTAATTTTTCCAAATAAACAAAGTTGACCACTACTAACATGCAGAAGTCAGCCTATCTTAATACGCTCCCATTTTAGTTTTGTTGAAATACTTTCTCCCCAAGCATAATTTTATTTACCCTATCATGACCTATCATTTTCTAAATAAAAAAACTGGAAACATTCCAGTCTTTTCTAATGAAGGATGTTCTAGAGAACATTTGCTTGGTTCCTCTCCTTGACTTCTAACTGGCTGTTTTATGAGCATTCACATTTATGACAGTCTTGGAGCAAGTGCTGTGCAGTCTGTAAGGCACCTTTGGCTGTTGTAAATGGTCTCATCCCATGGTCATGTGGTTGAATTTCAGGTACTTGGCAACCTATTTCGCAATTACAACCTGTGACAACCAGCGGTGAAATCCGGCCAGATCTATTCGGTTTGTGTAAACGGTAGCGCCGGGAGGCTCCGCCCACCCTCCGGAATAGCATTACGTTGATTTTTACCCTCTGTGCATGTGCAGAAGAGGTGCACAGCACATGCACGCTTCCGTTCCCGAACCGGTAGAGAAGGTAAGTGGATTTCACCACTGGTGACAACTGCCCCACAATAATGTGATCACCATTTGCAATCTTCTCTGCCAGCATCCCTAGAAAATCAATGGAGGGAGGAACACATCTCAAATCTGGTGAAAATGCTAGTGAAAGCCAGCCTTTTGAGCATTTCAGAAGGAAGGTGTTAGCTGGATGGTTTTCCCTCCCCAAAGGCTCCAGCTTTTGCTAATGTTTGGAGAGGGGAAAGTACCAGTGAATGCAGGCCTTGACATGCTTGGATGAATGGATATCAAATCTAGTGAAAATGCTGCACAAACAATATACATATGAATACAAAATTATAAATCAATATAACATCAATGTATTTTTGTAATGAAATTAATATTCTTTTAATAGATATAGATACTTCTAATTGTTACATAGATATATATTTGTTGATTCCCATTGAATTCATTTTAGCACTTACTTTGAGGGCACAAAATATGCAGGAATCTCCCATGCATTTGTGTGTTGTAAGTTGTCGAAAACTGCGTCGAAAAATATCAAGATGCCAGAGTACCTAGAAAGCAAAATATTATTACTTTTAATCAATTTTCTTCAGAATGATTTAGGGAAGAAAACTGGTTTTAATTACATCTGAGAATATAAAATATAACTACATTTGAAAGCATCTGGTACATACATTCTAAGTAATTCATTGATAAGAAAGATATTTCCATGTAAAGTTCATAATTTTATAATCTTTATTGTGAATATATAAAAAATCCCTTTACTTAAATGTTACAATCTATATATAAAAGTTTTTTTTAAAATAAATAAATAAATACTGTGATGTATTAAGATGGATGCAATGCATGGGGATGGAAGAGAGGTGAAGTGAGAAATCATACAGGCAAGAACAAACAGCAACAGTCCTTTCCCTTAGACAGGACAGAAATGTTCATAAGGGCAGGAACTAGACTGGAAAAGGATAGAAAGAGAGGCAACTCTACTTATTTAAACTACAGAAGTAGTAAAGACCAAGGTAGCTGAATTAGTAAGAACAGAAAAAAATGTAAAGAAGAAAATCTGTAGGAGATGGAGATGACATAAAAGGGGAACCTGAGCTGGGAATGGTGGAAAGAGGGAGAAAAATCCTCTCTTATTTTATGAGTAGGAACCACTCGAATGGGCAGAATTAAGAAAAACCGAATTAAGGCAGTGAGAATCATGGCAGAAGAAACAGAATGTGCTCATCTCTGTGACTCATATGTTTAATTTGGTTCTCTTTAGCTTTAGGATCTGTGCGGAGATATTTATGAAAAAATATTGAAAATTCAAAAGGAATACAAACTTTTAAACACCACTGTAATTACCTTCAATCAGTATAACTGCACTTTTAAGGGCAGTAAAGCTGCACTTTAACAATAAATTGGCATGCCTTTGCAATCAGGAAGTAACACCAAGGGTAAGGGTAAGAGCCTGCCGCACCCCCTCCCCCAGCAACTGTCAGACTTGCCATTAGCGTGAGCCCCCCCCCCACACCCCCTGCAATCGGAGAAGCCGTGCTGGCCTTGCTGTTTGCCTGCTGTTCCCCCCAAGCTGCCCCTTGCCAGCCTTGCTCATCCTCCCTCTTTCATTGGAGCTGACTGAGTTGCAGGTCAAGCTGTCTTTATGAAATCCGCTTGAAGCCCCCCTCCTTCCCTTCCTGCGTCCCCAAAGCACTCTTGCCTGTCTAGGCGCTCCCAGTGGTCCTGGTAGCTGCTACTCTCATCACCACTCCCCCTCCCTCAGGTCCTAGTGCCCAACCTCCAAGGGCCCAAAACTTGCAGAGCAGCTGCAGTACTTTAAAAAAAAAATCTTGCATCACACACTGTCCGCCCCCCCCCAGCCCCTGCAATTGCCCACCAGTAATCACATGCTGCCCCTGCAGCACTATTGCTTCTGCCTGCCATCCAACTGGCTGGGGGCTATTTGTCTGGAGGGTCAACAATGCCTCCTTCCTGACCAAAAAAAAAAAGAGAGAGAGAGAGAGAAAGTTCTGGTTGACATATTTCTCTTGCATTTGACATTTGATAGTGGTGTTTTGTGAGATTTTGGGCATAAGCATTGATGATAAGCATTATATTTGATTATGTAACTGTAAAACAAACGGGGGTGTGTGTGCAGCATTTATGGTTCCCTCTTGTATCATTTCAACAGCATAGTCCATATATTTGGCAGAAATGGAGGAGAGTACTTGGTGCCGAGTGTGATAGTTGTGGTAGAGGGCATTAAGACTTGCATACTGGGGAATCAAAGGTGTCAAAGAATAAACAGAGTGTGCTTCTGTAGCCAGTTCATTCTCAAAAATAGTCAAAAAAGTATTAAAAGATCAAAATTGTAGTGGCTGCTGATTGTCAACAGTAAGTTGTAGAAGAGCACTGCACTGTGTCCCTAGCATAAAAACCAGCCAGGGAGAATATGAATGGGCAGTTAAAGAAACTCAAAGGTTTAAACTCTAGGCTTACTCTACATATCCTTCTAAATTAACAGAGACTTGGCAGATTGCTTAGTGACCTTGGGTGGATGTTTATGTAAAAACTACCTGGAGCCTAGAACCAGAGGTTCTCATTTCATCAATCCTTAGAGTTATGTATGTTTTCAGCATTCTTGCTAAGAAAATTCTAGCTCCCAATGTTATTGCCACAGCTTCAGTTCAATGTACATACATATACAATGTATGTATCATCTAACTCATAATTGCATCTAGGCATCTATTTGGGACATGCATCACATCTCTTGATTCAGACATCATGAAAAGGTAAAAAATTGGGTGTCATGCACATATTGATGTCCTTTTGAAAATTCCTGAAGATCATCATTAGTGGTTTCATATAGATAAGAATATTTGAAACAAAATGCCTTGGGGAACCCCACAAATAACTGCCAGCATGTCATGGCACAGTCCCCAATTATCCTTGAAACTAATTCCCTGTAGGTAGACTCTTGAACTACCATAAAGCATATCTCCAACTCTCTATCATGGAGATAATTCAGAAGGATACCAAGTCACCATCTGAATGTTTCTGCACACATCAAAGTGACCAAAGTTCAAGTTCAAAGCCTTTATTGTCATTGTACATCATGTATACCATGAAATTGGTTTAGCCTCTACTGGTGCAGTCCATTCAAGAATACAAGACAACATCAATAATATAAAGAATAATTCTTATACAAGTAGTTAGGGGGGGAAAAACCTAGTCACGTGTTTCCATATGTACATCATATTTTGTGTAACATGTATATTACTGGTGTATGATCTTATATCATGGTATATACATATTACACGCTACACTGGCACCAGTGAAATTTGTCATATTAATCTGTTTGTGGTGCTATATTGTGTTTAGGAGTCTGACAGCCGATGGGGTAGAAGCTGTTTTTAAACTTGTTTGTCTGACTAGCTATACCTCTATGCCTTCTGCCCAATGGTAAAAGTGAAAAGAGACACTGGCCAGGGTGTGAATCATCCCTAAATATCTTCCTTACTCTGCTGAAACAGCAAGACCTGGCAATGTCATCCAGCGGTGTAAGGGGGCAACCAATGTGCCGAGTTAATCACTCTCTGTAGTGCCTTCCTGTCCATGGCTGTTAAACCAGCATACCATACTGTTATACAATATGTGAGGACACTTTCTATTGTGGACCGATAGAAAGAAATCGTCAGATGTTATTCCACGAAAGAAACCAAAGCTGATTCAGTCCTAAAATTAGGGTTAAACTCGGACTAAACAGATGAAAACATTCTATTTCTTCCAATAACGTATTCTGCTGCAAGAACATTTCTCTTTTTACTTCCCAGTCCTTCATCAAAGGATGTTCGTTATTGGGGGATAGTTATCATAAGCCTTCCAATCCAGAGAGGGTCTTCAGGAGTAGACTCTACAGTTTGTCTAATCTCAGTGACACTTTATGGTGAGATGTATCCTCTACACCAGAGGTGAGTTTCAGCAGGTTCTGACCAGTTCTGGAGAACCGGTAACGGAAATTTTGAGTAGTTCGGAGAACCAGTAGTAAAAATTCTGACTGGCGCCGCCCCCCTCTATTCTCTGCCTCTCAAGTCCCAGCTGATTGGAAGGAAATGGGGATTTGGCAGTATCCTTCTCCCTGAAGTGGGATGGGAATGGAGATTTTACAGTATTATTTCCCTGCCACGCCCACCAAGCCACACCCACAGAACCAGTAGTAAAAAAATTTGAAACCCACCACTGCTCTACACCCTGGATTCATCCAATCATCACTCCTTGGTTTCATCAAATAAATGTCAAAAGAAGCACGAGATAAGCTGAAAACCTGAACGTTTCTTGTCCACACATTTTTAAACTTAAATAATTTAAGAGTCCCACCATATAAGTGGGTCAGATAGTGTTCCTTGTACAACTTTCTTAGAACCAAATCAATTACTCTAAAATTTCTGAAGAAGTTTGTGAATGCCATTTTGGAGAAATAATGAAGGACAAGTTCAGTGCTAAAGGACTGGAAAAGTATAAATATTTTAACTCCAAAAATTGGGGTGGGGGGGAGTATGGACAGCATATAAATTTAACAAGCAAGCAGTTTTGTCAGCTTAATACTAATATTGGATAAAACTCAGGCACATATTAGTAAGCAATCAGATTGTGAGTACTTAGAATAAATTCTTGATCTATTGATCTGGTCTGACATAGTGACAGGTTTAGTTGACCATGTGCAACATAAACATCACATTCAACAAAGTCTTCTATAAGATTGTAGTAAAGAAAATGGTAAAATGTGGGCTAAACTATCCTACTATAGATACCAAATTGGTTGAACAATCATACCCATACTCTTTGACATATCCAAGGGATTTATGTCAGTGGCTACGTTCAAGCTAGAATGGATAAATAGCATTGCATACGATTCTGTTTTCAAACACCATATTTAGAAATAACTTGGATGACGGGCTAGGAAATATGATTATCACATATGCAAAGCACACAAGTAGAGAGGAGATAGAAAAGAACTTTAAAGAGTAGTAGAAGGATCAGGAGAATCTCAAAACTGAGCAGAAACAAGCAAATATGAATTTCAACAAGGACATTTGAAATTTGAAATTGAAAATATGCTTACTCTTACATTTGGAGAGGGGGAAAAAATTAAAGACATGTACATACAATGTCTATGTGGAGGGGGAACCCTATTGATGAGAAACAATTGAATTATTATCATACTAGTTATCAGTAGTAAAGAACAGAATATTGTGGAGATACATGAAAGCTGTCCTCACGTATCTGAAGGGTTATCATGTACAAGATGGATGGGCTGTTTAGAGTTGTTCCAGATGACAGCCACAACAAGGATATAAATTTCAGTTGGACATCAGAAAAAAATTTCTCAGTGGCAAGAGCTGTTCACCAGTAGAAAAGATTGGCTCAAATGATGATCGACTTTCCACTGGAGATGCTTAAACAGAATTTGGATGCCAATTTATCTGGGATGCTGTGGTGGTGGATTCCTCCAGTGGACATAGCGATTACATTCAACACTGCAACCTTTATATTCTGAGGTTTTATAGCTGGACATGTCACAAAATACTGTATCAAAGCAGTGAAAATTTAGTATGAAGATACCTTTTAAATTACTTGCAAATCTGTCACAGCAGGCTTCAAAAAGATTCAATAAGGGATTGTCTGAGACAGATGATAGTAGTCTCTTAACCATTCAAAATAATTTTGCTGAATTATTACTTTCAACACTCAACTGAGCTGCAAAGTAGCCTTCTCTGCATCTTTCATTTTCAGGCAAGACCAAGGCAGGTTTGCATACATGTCCAGCAAGCCCCATTGGTGGTGCCACATCCCATGTACAGTGAGCACCTCAAGCACCAGAAACCTATAATACACTTGGTATATAGAAGGTTGGTGTCTGGGAATATCTGCTATGCATACAATCGTAATTAATTAAGCAGTTATATTAATATCTTAAATACCAGAGAGACTATACCATAGTTAATTAAATAGCAATGTTGGCTATTGACAGACATAAAAGTAAATGAGTCCCTGCAGATTTTACTCTGTTAGTCATTGCCGACTATAGAATAGAATAGAATAGAATAGAATTTTATTGGCCAAGTGTGATTGGACACACAAGGAATTTGTCTTGGTGCATATGCTCTCAGTGTACATAGGGGGTAGGACTCATCTCCACTTCAAGACTGTTGAGCCAACACTGTCCAGAGACATTTCTATGGTCATGTGGCCAGCATGACATCACAGAGTGTGGTTACCTTCCCACCAAAGTGGTACCTATTTATCTACTAGCATTTGCATGCTTTCAAACTGCTAGGTTGGCAGAAGCTGGGGCAAGGACAGGAACTCAGCCTGCCACATGGAGCTCAGGTCTTGAACCTGAGATGTCAACTTTCCAGCCATCAAGCCCATTAATAGACAGTAGATTTTATTTTATAATTTGTTTTCTATTGTTGTCAAATTTAAAAATTAAATTTCTGTAATTTTATGGGGTGTAATGTTATTTTAAATTTTTTGGCAAATTGAATCAGTTTTTTAAGGGTTGTTTTAATTATTGTGTATGTTTCTGTTTGTATTTTATTTGCCTGTTCACCGCCCTGAGTCCTTCGGGAGAAGGGCGGTATACAAATCAAAACATTATTATTATTATTATTATTATTAAATGTAAAATATCTCAGTGAATTTTGTGTATTTTATAAACCTGTTTTATATAAAAGCATCAAATAGGATCCAATATAATACATACATACATAAACTTTACTGCAATCACAGATTAGTATCCAATATTTGTTACATTGCTTCAGTTAATAATACAAAGTAGCAGTACTGCGAGTCACATAAACTTTATACAATATACAATATACAACACTAAAAGGAAAAATTGCTGACTTCCACCTTTGGACATCTTCCTCCTCACTGAAGACCTTACTTAATAAGTTGTCAAACAAAATTCTGCTACTGACTACTCCTCCCATCCTCCAGCCACACCAAAATGGCTTAGGGCCCGGGTACTTACGGGACCGCCTGCTGTTACCCTATGCCTCCCATCGACCCGTACGCTCCCACAGAGAGGGTCTCCTCAGGGTGCCGTCCGCCAAGCAATGCCGGCTGGCGGCCCCCAGGGGAAGGGCCTTCTCTGTTGGAGCACCTACTCTCTGGAACGACCTTCCCCCCGGTTTGCGCCAAATATCTGACCTTCGGACCTTTCGTCGGGAATTAAAAACTCACTTATTCATTCAAGCGGGACTGGACTGATTTTTTAGACTTTTTAAATTTCTAAATTTTACTTTTAAATTTTTAAATCTTCTGTAATTTTATATGGGGTATTTTAGGTTCGTCAATTTGACGGTTTTAATTCGGCCACCATTGAATAAGTATTTTAAATTGATTTTTAACTTTGTATATTTATTGCTTTTTATCTTGGCTGTACACCGCCCTGAGTCCTTCGGGAGAAGGGCGGTATAAAAGTTTAATTAATAAATAAATAAATAAATAAAATAAATAAAATATAATCTATATATTGAATATAATTTACTTATTAGACCACCTGCTATTCTAGACAATCCAAGACTAGTCAGCCATTTATTAAATAGAAAAGGAAAAAGACAAGTAACTCTTGTCTTTTCTTTTATCCCTATAAGTAATCTGGTTAAATTATTTATAGTTTCAGTAAGACTGTGATATCTGTTCCTTGTATGGAAGGGGAAGAAATTTGCTGATTGGACTGCTGTGGGCCGAGTCAGGTAGCAAATAAGCTATTCCAGAGCAGAACACTATATTAATGCATATCACATTTTGGCCCCCTCTCCAAATTGGTAGATCTCTGGGAGTTTTATTGCAACAAGTTTAAAAATATAAGGAAGCATTTGATTCAGAACAACAAAGTCAATCTATATGTCACTGTACATAGTATATTCTACAACACCTCTAGACTCAGATTTCATGTTCTCTAACAACTCTGACAACTACATTTCAACTGGGTACTGAGAGGTACAGGCAAAACAATCTTTAAATCCTTTACCAACAAATTCACCCGTGTCTCGAATGTCTGTCTTCTTCAGGGAAGTCTGGATCAAGACAGAGAACTAGAGATGTTGTCCAGTACACCCTGCTGTCAGGACTACTGAAACAGCCCTGAGACTTATATGACTCAGGACCTCACTGCCTCCAGGACGACTAGGGACAAAACTAAGTTAACAGTTGGCCCATCATTCTCTCTCTTTTGGATAAGGTAAGGTAAATAGTGGCATCACAGCTCCAAAAGATTTGGATTAAAATAGGTGATTGAATACGTTTCAGTCCTGATTCACGTTTCAGTCTGGCAGATGGTTTGTATCTAGAATAGTTAGTGGTGTTTGAGAGTATGACCTCATTGGTCCTCCAACTGGTTTTTCAATGCTACTGATAAAAATATTATCTTGAGGGGTAGATTGAGAAGACAATGTTTTATCATGATCTTCTTGTATATTCTATTTGTCAGGTAGTTTCAAAATACTACTCTGGATAGGTCTCTATGTATAATTGTAATGGAATGTGTGAATGACTTTGGAGAAAGGCGGAAGCAATGCTGTCTAGGAAACAATCAGACAAGAGAGGAAGGAGACCCGGTGGCTTAATGGTCAGAAAAAGAAAATTAGGAAGGATCTGCCCGAATGGATTAAGTAATTAACAGTGGTGGCAGGATCTTTTTTGCTGCCACACTTGCGAAATTTTGTTAATACAGCCTTATAATAACGTAGAATTAGTTCATCCATGACTCTGTCTGTGTTACATAATAATTAAAAAATTTCTAAATATACCTCCTCTCTTCAAGCAGGGTAGTATCCATATAGCAGGATTTGATTAGTATCTACATTACCTACTTATTTAAAAAGGCAACCACAGACAAATGGATATATTTCATAAGACATAATTATGAAAGTATGAATATGAAGTAATGATTATTTATTAAAGGAAAACGAAGTAAGTTCTGGAAAAGTAAAAAAATGCTTCACAAATAATTTGGATAACTCCACCCAGAGGCCCAACTGTTCGGCTTCCTGCATGAGGGGCAGTTGATGTGTGCCTTGGTGACCACATTGTCCATCAGAACTAGAATGTCTCGATCCTCGATCACGTCTTCGAAGGCTCTTGAGGGCCAGGAGAATTGCCCAGAACTCCAACCAATTTATGTTGTGGCTCAGGTCCTCCTGATTCCACTGGCCCTGGGCCATGTGTGTTTCGAGGTGAGCTCCCCAATAATAAAGGCTGGCGTCCATTGTCAGAACTAGGTGGTGTGGGTCTTTGAACTCTTGATCCCTAGCAATGGCATGGGAAGTCCACCATTTGAGGGAGAGGAGCATCTCTGGTGGAACCTGGACCTTGGTCAAGGATGTACTCTGGTGTGTCTTCTGATACGGGAGGAGAAAGCACTGCAGAGGCCTCCTGTGGAGACATGTCCAAGGGGTGATGCCGATGCATGACACCATCTTTCCCAAGAGCTGAGAGAGCAGAAGTAGGGAAACAGATGTCCCCATCCTGACTCTGCTTGCTAGGGCCTTCAGGCTGGAGTTTTTGTTAAACACGCTGCCTGGGCTTCCTGCGAGCTCTTCACCACCACCCACCTCACAACTCTGCACACCAAACGGATCGTTGCCTCCAAGCCTCTGGGTCTAGCGTCGCAGAGTGAAGCTTGTGAACACTAGCCCTGGGGATCAGTGATGGCAGCAGAGCTATTCTCACCCACAGCACAGCTAATAGGAGCAGCCTTACCGGGCTCAGAATTCCCTCGCCCTCGCGGTAAGCTCACCTTTGAAGTCTCCTTTCCGCCACAAGAGGCAACCAAGCCGTGCATGGCAGGCTACTGCCGCAGAGACTTGCTTGTGAGTGCTGCCGCCGACTGCATAGTCTTTCCGAGCGGTCAATTGTGCTGGAGGCCTCCAAAACCGTCAGTCCTGGGATGGGCGGTTCAGGGCTAGGCCCGTGAGCGCCTCCCTGAAGAACTGCCAGCCGGCAGCCTTCACACTGTCAAGTGGCCTTCAACGGGCCCAGGCTGGATCGCCTTTCATGCTGGCATGCAGGGGGATCAACCAGCAGAGCTGGGAACCCTCCATGATAGTTTTTCAAGCAAGCAGCCTTCAGCGGGCTCAGGCTGGATCGCCCTTCACACTGGCAATATAGCAGGCTCAACCAGTGAACTGGGAGCCCACCCTAAAGGTTTCTAAGATTTAAGCAGCTCAGAAAAACACGTCCAGCCAAGTCAGACTGAGTCTAAAAGCTGGGAAGCAAGAGGAAGAGGTGGAGCTTAACAGTTTGCACACTCAGTCCTATCGGATAACATTCCTGGCTTCTGGTTGCACCTTTATGGAGAATCTCTGCTTTAAGTTTAATGTTGAATAAAAAGCAAAGTGGTCAATTAATTTTGTTCTAAGTGGTATGTAAGCTATACAAATTCCCTTTATTAATGTTACGACAGTAAAAATCATATTGATCTCCCAAGTATATATCTAATTTGTTAAGAGTATTTATAGGAAAATGCTATTACTGCAAGAGACTAATCTGAAGAGCAAAAGGGACTTAAATGAGATATTCTTTACAGTATATTAGAGACATACATTCTGGAGCCCCTTGCTCCAAATGAACCATGTATATAAACCAAATGAGTTTATATATAGCTTTAGGACTTAGATAAAAACTCTCATGTTAATTGCACTATTATTATTATTAGCTGTTTATATTTTATTGAAAATTATACTTTTATATTAAAAGTAGAGAGAAGGGGGTTTAAATATGTTCCTTTATTCATTGCTGTTCATTAAATCATCAATTTTTTGTGTATTTTTGTTGAAAACACTTATCAGCTATAATGCTTAACATTCTAGCTATAATATTTATAGCTAAAGCCTCCATATGTTAGAATTATAAAAATAAAAATAGAAAATACTAATATGTGTAACACTGAGACACTCTGCCTATAAAATATAAGCATTCCATCTGATCAGAAGTCCTCTTGCACTAGAAATAATCCTGGCATTAATGCTAGATTCAGGATGGAACAGAAAAAAGAAAAAAGAAATTCCTGATGCAACAATTAGGAGCCTACTCTGTGTTCCTTGCCTAGGAATTCTCACATTTTAGTTCTGTCACAACGTTTGTCTTTTGCCAAGTGGATGCATATTTCCCCTTCTTCCTTGTGGGCTCCCATCCTGTTTCTCAATTTTATTCTTTATGGCCGTGATGGAGAACCTATGGCATGCGTGCCACAGGTGGCAGGCATAGCCATATCAATGCACACGCCAGCTCAGCTCCGGCGCATGCGCACTCCAGCCAGCTGATTTTCGGGCCTTCTGGGCCAACCAGAAGTAGGGAAACAGTCTGTTACCTGCCTCCAGAGGGCCCTGGGGTGGGGGGGGGAAGGCCCGTTTTTCATTTTCACCTGGCTCCAGATCCTCTCTATACATCTTAGGAGGGCGAAAACAGTCTTCCCCAGACCCTCTGGAGGCCCAACACGGCCCCCGTTTTTTGCTGTCCCCCGTTTTTTGCTGTCCCCAGCCTCCAGAGACTCCTAGAGAATCTCTGGAGGCTGGGGACAGCAAAAAATGTCACTTCCTGTCCAACCGGAAGTCGGGAAATGGGCCGTTTCGTGCCTCTGGAGGGCCTCTGAGGGAGTGGGGAAGGCTGTTTTTGCCGTCCACAGATGCTTAGAGAGGATCTGGAGCCAGGTGAGAAAGAAAAACGGGCCTACCAGGCCACTGCATGCCAGGAGCGGGGAGGGTGGGGGTTGCGTGCACATGGGCAGGGCGCATAAAATTATGGGTGTGGGCATGCGCACGAACCTTTCCCCTCCCCCCCCATCCTGGCACGCAATGGCAAAAAGGTTAGCCATTACTGCCCTATGCTATGATTTACAAGAAGCTGATTATAACATATCGGCCAGACTATCTTACTTTATGGTATTACATTATGAGATATACAGTAAAAGTACCCAGGATGTATGCTCTGATTTCCATGTTCAGTAGCTGCCTCCAGTCTACAAATCTTGTGGATGTGGCAGTGTTTTTAGGAACTCTAAAATTATGACTTTAGTCTTTTAGTTTTTCTGAGATTTTCTTATTTTCTGATGATGTACTTTCCCCTATATCCTCTTAAAGCCGAACAAGCTATATAGGATGTTAAAACTCTTCAGAACATTTTTTGCCCTCTTTTACTACTGAATAAAAACATTTTTATAATGAATGAAAATATTTTTACTAAATAAAAGATTTTTTAAGGTAAGTGTCAGCCTTATTCACAAAAGTTTACATCAAAACTTCATGTCTCTTATTTATTTTCATATGCAAAGAAATTAAGAGGACTCCAATAACCTGTCAAAAATTCATTCCAATGAAGAATTCATGGTTGTATTTGTGCTTAATATACTATTGTGGCAATACCAAGAAATCAGGAAAACAATTTTGTTATCTGATACATTCTGAAAAATGGTCATGGAAAGGTATAATACCAACCTTGTTATTTTAAAAATGAAAGCAAAATACTAACGTAAGGATTAAAATCCAAGATACTAAATATCTTATATCCATATTGAACATATGTATGCTATATACTATGACAAAAAAATCTGAAAACTAGATTAAAAGAAGATAAGTTTATAATAGGGTCCAACAAAATTGGACTCCATAGCACTGAATTAGATATGCTTTTAAAACATTAGAAAGTTTTTTATATAAAAGATAGGTACATTATTATTTCAGATTTCTTACCTGTAATGCACTATTCAGGAAGCAGCTATTTTGTCCTGGCTCATTGCTGAGACCTTTACTTGGTGCTATAGATGTTGTATTTCGTGGAGTAAACATATCTTGCACACCACCTTGTCCCACAGAAAAATAATTTCTCTTCCAAGACATCTTTCACATTTGGGTATGCAACATAAAACTGGTTCTATAGGTGTGTCTGTGGCTTAAAGATTCAAAATCAAAACTAAGTTACACAATGCTAAAATATAAAACTTCCTCCACTTTCCTCAGTGGTATCGCATGAAGTGACATGAACACCGTATTTCTTTTAAATCCAGAAATAATACTGCAATATTGTTACGGTAATAAGCTCTGACAGGAAAACATCTTTGTATCTGAAAAAAATGTGGAGGCAAACTAAAAAAAATTATAGTTTTTCCAAGAATGATCATAATGAAGTCCTATATCTAGTCTAAAAAGTTTATTCGGAGTGTAAAACATATTCAAAAATACAAAAAACCGGAAAAATAACCTTCTGTTCTTTTGTAATCTCTGTAGACTAATAAGCAGACAAAATGAAATAAGAAAAAAAACCTAGCGACCAAAAACCTTGTTATTCCTCTGTCGTTTTCTTCTTGGAATAGTGGTACACGCAACTTCACTTTTTACAAGCAAAACAAGCAGAGATTCAATACTGTCTTTTAATTCAGGCAGAGAGGATCTTCTTGGTTCCTGCAATTTCCTCAGCAAGACTTAAGTGGAATCTTCTGTTCTTCCTTTTCTTGTGAGCAGAATGTCTAGCTGTGGCAGAAAGAGAGAGAAAGAGAGAGGGAGGAAAGGAGGGGGAGAGAGAGAATATTGCGTCATTTAATTAATGTCTTAGTTTTCTTCTGCCAAGATCAGCACTCCCTCACCTCGCCCCAGAAATTCAGGAACAAAGTCAAAGGAATGGAAAATAAAATTCCACCAAATGACCAAAGAAATACAATAATTACACTTTTCCATAAATATTACTAAAACAGGTTAAATGGGATGAACTTGGATAACAGTAAATGGTAAGTAAAAAGTAGTGTGTATTTTACTGAATTGGTTACATTTGTTGCTATGATAACAAAAATGTATTTTTAAAATCAAAGTTGATTGACTCAAACAGATTATATTACACCATAGTCAATTAGTAGGAATGATTGTTGATTTGAGATTTTTTATTTGGTCCTGAAATACAGTAAGAACTACAGCAGCAGAATGCACAACCAAACAAAACAAGAAACATCCTTCTTAAATACTTCTCTTATAAGGAAATTTTAAGATAATTACATTTACTAGTAGAAAAATGGGAAAATTTCACAAAAATATTAATAAACTATGTTAAGTATGTGGACTTGCTTTGGTTAACACCTGTATAATATATTTATTTTGTGAATATTCTTATTTTTAGACTACAGTTACATAGACAATAGATATTCATTCCATCAATTAACAGAATGTTTGTAATTAAACCAGAGACCGAATCTATACAACATACAAAGTCAATTTGCTTAACTATGGTTTGTTGAATGTCATTTGCTTCACATATAATGCATGATGGATTTATGTATCCAGCAAAATAAAAAACTGTTTGGTTTTGATTGACTATATTGTATAAATTATGACATGGATTAATATGTACAAATTCAGCCAAGTATACTTTATAAAAAATTACAACTATGCCGGGTCTGGATAAAATCAAATCTAAGATTAAATTTATGGTTTGTAAACCAGAATTGCTTGATCTTACTGATTTTGGCAAAACAAAGCAAAACATAGTATGGATTAACCCAATATATGTACCCAACCCCAGTGAAAATTATTTTTTACTAGATTGATTGCGCATACAATCCAAAATATTAGTTATTAAATTCTCATAAGCTTAGCTCCATTATGTTTAAGCATCAGTCTTCCAATCATAGAATAGAATAGAATAGAATAGAATAGAATAGAATAGAATAGAATAGAATAGAATAGAATAGAATAGAATAGGCCAAATGTGATTGGACACACAAGGAATTTGTCTTGGTGCATATGCTTTCAGTGTACATAAAAGAAAAGATACGTTCGTCAAGAATCATAAGGTACAACACTTAATGATAGTCATAGGGTACAAATAAGCAATCAAATCATATTAAGAAACAGTCGATATAAATCATAAGGATACAAGCAACAAAGTTACAGTCATACAGTCATTAGTGCAGGGGTAGTCAACT
Source organism: Ahaetulla prasina (assembly GCF_028640845.1). Taxonomy (NCBI): domain Eukaryota; kingdom Metazoa; phylum Chordata; class Lepidosauria; order Squamata; family Colubridae; genus Ahaetulla; species Ahaetulla prasina. The sequence goes on along the minus strand of NC_080544.1, from coordinate 7,864,733 downwards.
TTTTTATACCTACCGCCCACTTTTGTATCTCTGTTAGTAGTAAAAATTTCTAACCGCCCACCGGTTCCACAGTAATGCAGTGTATTGTCGTCTGCGCATGCCTCTCCCGCATCGTGGATTGGGTTTGGGGGGCGGTGCCAGCTACCAGTTCTGCTTGTCTGTTACAGCTGGGTGGTGTGGGGAGAGATGCACCAGCTATTCTGGGATGAGGCTCTTTTGTTTGCAGTCGCGCTATAGTGCCATTTAGTTTCACTTATGCAACGTGAACCAAACTTATGCGCGGGTGATACAAATAGAATGTTTTCAGAAATTTAAATTGTCACAGGGAATTTTATGAAAACCTAATGAAAATGTTTTTAAAAAATGCTATGAAAATTTTTTTAAAAGTCAATTAAATTAAAAAAAGGAAAGTGCTTCAGTATCGGATAAAACCCCTACCGCCCACCATGAAAGCTGGAATGCCCACTAGTGGGCAGTAGGGACCAGGTTGACTACCACTGTATTAGTGGAAGGAGATGGGTGATAGGAATGATGAATCAGCTTCCACTCTAGCAATTCTAAACTCTTCCCTATGTCTCAACCATATCTGGGAGACAACTAATGGGGACAAGAGAAATGCCTTCTTAGTGGCCATACCAATTTTTCTGCTGGAATCCACTTTGGCCAACTGGCTGAGGGCTTCCTATTTAGGAAGGTATTCTTCCCATAGACTGAATATTCTTCATTATCCTCTTTATTGGCCCATTCTTATCAGCTAATCTTTTGTAACTGATTTTGGGGAGGTATTGCTTTTGCTTTCTTTTAATCTTATACTGGGTTTAATTGTTACCCAGACAATACTGTATTTGCACCAGAAGAACAGGATGTATCTTTTAATAAAAAATAATCAAATTGATCACTTAATTACAAGGACAGATTTTAATATTAGATATCATTAACTTTAAAAATGACTAAAGGACCAATATTTGTATATTTTTAAAATGCAACCAGATAAAAAAATATGCAGAGAATAAATCACTCCCAAAAAACACAGGTTCCCCTGGAATAGTAGCTAGACTGACATAGTCTGAAGAAAAGATGAAGTATTTCAAGAGTATTCAGTTTTCCATATCCATACAAGTTTACCAATCAGTGGAGGGACAGAGGGACAGCGTATAGCAGTATACCCAAGTTGAAGAATTTCATATAAATGCAAAATCATAGGATTAAAAATCTGAAATAGCAATAGCACTTAGACTTAAATACCACTTCATAGTGCTTTACAGCATTCTCTTAAGTAATTTACAAGAGTCAACATATTGCCCCCATCAATCACGGTCCTCATTTTACCAACCTCGGAAGGATAGAAGGCTGAGTCAACCTTGAGCCAGTCAGGATCGAACTCCTGGCTGAGGGCAGAGTTATCCTGCAATAGTGCATTCTAACCACTGTGCCACCAGGGCTCCTGATGTTTTCACCTGATGGGCAATTGTCCCAGAAATCAAATAGTGAGTTTTAGATTCTTGATAGAAGGCTAAGGAAATTGCTGTGTCAATGCTGAACCACTAATCAGCTGAGTATTTGGATGGAAAACAAAATGAAAGGAAACAGTAACTAAGGAGAAAGAACAAATCACCAGAAACTTCAAACTAATTAGAAAAAAAAAGAATATATAGAGACAGTATCATAAGAGAAACACCCCCTCCCCCCCATTAATCATTTCCAGATCTCAGGAACCATTGGGAAGCCAAATACCTTTAAACAGAAAACCCCCCATGATGCAGATGGGCTTCTAGGCAGCAGCAATGAAGAACCTCCATGAAGAAGCTGTGAGAATGGAAAAACAGCATTTTCACTCCTATACTATGATCCTGCTCAACTAGATTAATAAAAGACTCTTACTTTCCTTTTGTCATTTCCAGGCTGAGGGGAGTGAACAAAAGTTGATTTTAAAAAAGGAATTCAGTAAAAAAAAAAGGACAAAGGAAGTAAGTTTGGCTTGTATATTGAGTTGATATAGGGATACCAACAACTGCAAAACTCACCCTCTCAATTCTGCATACATTTTAGGCAATCTGTATTTTAAAAGTGTATACTAGTATTATTTGAGCTTTTTTGTTTGTTGTTTTGTTTCAAATAAAGGCATGAATGGTATTCTATCTCTGCCCATATTATTATTTTCTTTAATATACTATTTATTTATTTATTTATTTATTTATTTATTTATTTATTTATTTATTTATTTATTTATTTATTTATTTATTTATTCGTATTTGTATATTTAAGTTTAGTTCTTTTTCTGATGGAAAACATTGGCAACACATTGGCAAATACTATATATATAAATTATATCTAAACCAAAAGGTAGGATTTTCTCCTCTCTGGGAGAGGTAAAGAAGAGATTATCTTGTGCTAGATATGTATTCAGTCTACATCTAGACTGAATTCCAGAGATCGTAATACAAAAAATGCAGATCTATTTCTTTACAAAATTCACTCACTACTTGCTCATATACCTTTAATTTTATTGATCAGACAATTAGATTATAAAACTCTCTCAATTTCTTGTGAACTAGGGAAGCATTAATGCACAATTGGCAGAAGATCTTCTCCGTGCCTAAACTATTCACCAACATCAAACTAGTTTTCCAACATTCTTAAACCTGAATGTTCACAAACCACTTCTAATGCCAGCATGACTCTTGGCCATTCCAAGAATCACTTGATGTGCTGAATTTAATAATAATTTACATGTAAACTATCGATGTAATAATAAAAGAATTTTATACACACACACATACAATACATTAAGGTGGGTGCTACAATTAATATGTAAAGAAGAAGGAAGTGGATTTTGCTTGAAGTACTCCACACTTTTGTAGGATTGCTTCTTGAAACTGCATAGACACACAGGAGGCTATCAGGCTAAAAACAGGGCATGGGGGTGTGTGCTCGTGTGGCCCCTCTGCACCCCGTTTTGGCTGCCAGAGACACCGTGGGCCAGTCCTTTGGTATTAGTATGGGCCAGGTTTAAGCACCCTGCAGGCCAGATCCAGCCCGTGGACCTTGAGTTTGCCATCCCTGTTCTAAGGCCTCAAAGTAAACCTTTGATTTAGTTCTTGCAAGTCCTTTGAGAAACAACCACCATCAACTGTTGCTCATGCTACTAAATATCAAATAACACATAAAAGGCAACTCCTCCTTTACTTCAAAGCACAGGTATTTCCACAAAGCTGCCTCCTTTCAAAGAAAAGCAGCAGGAGGTATCTTCCAACCCTGGTTACATAAAAATCTCATCTTATTCTCAGATATTAATGACTGTAAAATTACCTTTGCTTGGTGTGCTTTCTCAGATAAATGCAAATTATTTTTCAGATAACTGTTAGTGGACATAACCAACCTTCATCTTCATTAACAGAAGTATTCTATCTTTGCCAGATGACATTGGAATTTGATGGAAAGACTCCTAAGACTTTTTAAGTTCACTGACAATCCCTCCCTTCTACTGATGCAGAATCTTGAAGATGGTGCGAGGGTCATTTTACTACATGGATGTCAATGGAAACAGTTTAGATTTTTTGATCAAGGGATATGTTTCCATGGTGACAGTTGTAGCAAATGATGGATAGCACTTCACAAAAATTGAAAAGAATGAGCAACTGAAAATCTGTTCAGAGGGTTTTAAACTGAACCCAGGGGAGGGGGAGAGAGATACCCCAAAACAGTGACTGCCAAGTAGTAAGAATGGGAATGGAGTAATATTCAGGATTAGTGACAACCAATAATGGGCAAGTAAATGCAAGAAGGAATAGGTTGAAGTATAATAAATCAAGATATTCAAAAGATAGGGGGGACAATTAGCATGATCTAGAAATCTTAATGCAGGAAGGCAAATATTTGGCTTATTGAAAATTGGTAGGACAAAACATGAGTAAAATGCAAGGACTGAATAGTGTAACGTATCCAAAAGGCAGACAAGAGGAGTATAATTACAATACTGTAAAGGAAACACATTGAGGTGTACAGATCCAGGAATCTGAGTATGAGGGTCCAATCAAGAATATTTGGACAATAAGGAAAAAGAAATAATATTACTATGGGGGTGTGCTATAAATTTATTTATTTTTAATTTGCATTTATATCCCGCCCTTCTCCGAAGACTCAGGGCGGCTTACACTATGTTAGCAATAGTCTTCATTCTATTTGTATATTTATATACAAAGTCAACTTATTGCCCCCAACAATCTGGGTCCTCATTTTACATTGCCAGAACAGGAATAAGATCTGGATAATGCCAGATTTTTCAGATGTTCTCAAGAAGAGACTCACTTGGACATCCACTGGAAAACCAAGTCAGCTAATGGCTGCAACAAAATCCTTGGCTCTTAATGAAAGCCACATTCTTGAAAACTAAAGTACTGGCCCTAACTAATAGGGAAAAACTGACTGAAGAGGTAATATCAGGGGAAACCTTGGGAGGAAGAATATTTCAGAAGTGATTTGTTATTGCCTGCTTCTAAGGATTTTTTTTTTTGTATTTTTTTTTTAAACAAACATAAACAGTACATTTTTTTCTGAATATTGACCAAATCAAAATTTACAGCTTATAACATAAATACTTCCCAAATATAATTTATATATTTCAATTTCTGCCATAATATTCATTTTTTTTATTTTTCATCTCTACTTAAAATTTAATTTATAATCAATATTACCGTCCGCTCTAACCTCCAATCTTAATCTTATTTCATTATCTTATTTCTCCATTTATCACAGGTATTTCTCAAAAACACATCTGTAAATTATCAATTTGTTTCCTCTTATTTCCTTTTTTCTATTGAAACCCTTTAATTTAAACATAGTCATTTCCCTCCTTAGTTTCTTTTTTTTATTATTATAGCTTAATATTTCACTTTTATCTCTTAATGTCAATTATTTTCTATGGTGGTCCAATTTATCCTTTTTTATTTCCCTATTAATCATTTTACCATTTTACCGAAAACAATATATTTCTTCAGTTTTGTTTTTTACACCACCTTTTTCAAATACAAACATTATCTTAATCTCTTAATCATCTTCTTTTTCTTAATTTCTATTAATATCTTATTCAATTTCAATTTCATTTGAAGTTCCATATCTTAACCCAGAGGTGAAATCTAAAAATTTTCCCTACTGGTTCTGTGGGCGTGGCTTAATTGGTGGGTGTGGCTTGGTGGTCACGTGACTGAATGGGCATGGTCAATAATAATAAACAATAAAAATAATAAAGTATACAAATCTTGGGAAGCACCGGTCTACCTTCTTTAAAAATAGAGGCCCCGGTCTACCAAGTGCCTTTTACTGAGAGGCCCCGGTCTACCAAGTGCCTTTTTTTGGCAGGCCCCGGTCTACCGTCTTTAAAAATAGAGGCGCTGGTCTACTAGCTGCCTACGGCGCTGATCAGCTGTAGGCAGTCAGTTAAGGCCGTCTGCAGCTATATCACCACCGAGAGCTTCAGGGACAGAGAAGAGGAACAGCGAGGCTGGGCAGTGGGGGGGGGCAGGGATTTTTGCTACCGGTTCTCCGAACTACCTGCCCCCATTGCTACCGGATCACGCGATCCGGTCCGAACTGGGAGCATTTCACCCCTGTCTTAACCCCTTCTAAATACATAATAAGATCATATTAACCCTTCTACCATTTTTTTTGAAGTTCACAATTTATATCATAATTCAATTTTTACGATACTGATATTAATACAATTCATTTGATTCTATAAGTATATAGCATATTTCCTTTCCTCCTTTCCCTTGTTTTTCTCCAATCTATCATTTGTATTGCACAATATATTTCGAATTACAATCACAAATATTAATAATAATACAGTTCACTTATAACTATAGGTATATATCATATTACTCTTCCTCCTTTCCATTAATTACTCCTTTTAACCATTTTCTCTTGGTCCATCCAGCAATCCACCTCTTAAAATTTTCCTCCCTTTATCCCATTCTCTCATTTTTTTTTTCTTTTTATAATTATTATGTCTTTTCTTCTGTATCTTTCCTTTGACTTTTAAATCCTTTACTCATATATTTTGCCCTGTTCCCTTCTGATCTATTCCCCTTTTTTCCTCTCACTTTTCTTATTTAATCATTAAACTTTTTTGTGCCTAATCCTTTTCCCTTTTCTTTTCCCTTTTGCTTCGTCCTATCCTATTTTGCCACTGTTAATCCCAGTGTAATCATTAAAAATATTTTCCTCTAGCCTTTTCCACTTTCCTTTTCTTCCCTTAGTTTCTTCTTTTTTGTAGGTTGTTTCCTCCTATTCCTTCTCTTTTTTTTCATTGTCACTCCCAATGTAATCATTTAATTTTTCATCATCAATGTCTTTATTTTCAGTGCTGTTTTCTTGCTTCTCGTTCTTAGCCTCTTTATCCAATTGAATATGTTCCGACACAATTTCTCATCTTCTATCAAGATTAAATGATATTAAGATATTAAGATTAAATCATTTTAACCATCTCAATTAGTTCCTGCAACATTTTTGACATTGTTTTTAACTCCAATTTACAGTTTTGTTATTTTCCACCTCCTTCTTAAAAGAAAACAAATCCTCCGTCAAACTTCTCACACCTCTTGTAGCTCAAGGTCACTGTAATTTTTTCCAGATTTCAAATTGTTCGCTGTAGTGCTTTTTTTCCGCCAGCAGATGTCTCTCTCTAATCCACAAGTTTCAAATCCACAAAGTTGCAAAATATCCAATTTGTGTATTAAATTCGCTTATCAAATGCTTTACAAGTTTCTTCTTTCTCTTAATTTTATATATCCCAAATTCCAGTTTAAAATACAATTTCAAATCCAATTAAAAAGTTTCCTTTACAGGGCTTTTCTATTTTGAATGTTTCTTTCTTCTAAAGTTTAAAACTTTTAGAATTATGTCCAATCTTATTCAATAACTATTTTCTTTCGGATTTCTTTTTCTTATAATAATTTAAATGTCTCCAAATCCAATTACCAATCCAAATATCAAGCTCTGTTCTGGGCTTTAGTGTTTTAACTTCCATTTTGTTCTTCTCCCTTCATTAATTAGCTGCTATTTCCTCACCGGGACTTCTTTCAAAAATTTTAAAATACTTCTTCTTTACCTGTGAGTTGGCCAATCACTCACCTGGTATCAATTCTCCGTCCAAAACACCGCACCTGCACAAAACTTATTCCGGTTGCCCCAGCTTCGTGACAGTTGTAATGGCCGCCCCCCCACACCCCCGCCAGATCGAAGAGTTTCCTCCAACCTCCAAGGAACTTGCCTGTTCCTCTTGGTTGTCCAAGGTGCCTCTCCTTCTTCACCATCTGTACAAGACGGATCTGGTCCAAAGACACCCCCCCCCGACAGCAGTTTGTCTGGCTGGATTTTCACAAGGCTCGTCAGAGCCTGCTATTTTCCAGCCAGTCTCACTGCAACACTTCCGGTTCCCTTCAATCCCTTAACCTTTTACCACTACATCAAACTACCTCTTTATTTGTCCATTTAAGATTTAGTTACCAAGAGTCAAGATAAACAATGTGAAAAGGAACACATGTATAGGAAATGGGTATAATCACTGAGGGGACACACCAAGAAGTAAGTAATATCTAGGTAAAATGAGGACCCAGATTGTTGGGGGCAATATGCTGATTCTGTAAACCGCTTAGAGAGGGCTGTAAAGCACTATGTCTAAAGTCTAAAGTCTAAGTCTAAAGTCTAAGTGCTATTGCTATATTGGTACCCAATGAACTCACTATCGTGTGGGAAACAAATGTTGTATGAGGAATGACTAAGTCCTGTGTTTGTTCATCATATTTATGAGAGGCTAGACAACATCATTATTTAATTTGTGGACACAATGACAGAGGAGACCTTAGAAGACAATGTCAGGGTTCAGAAAGATCTTGACCAAGTGGGATAATGGATAGAAAGCAGAAAGGTAAATTTCAAGAAGAATGATTTCCGGACCTGAAAGTTAATGACAAAAATTTTCAGTAAAATCTTTGTAGCCAAGAAATTATACTTTATATGTATGGTAAACAACTTTTGAAGAAATGCCATACAGCTGTTCATTGCTTTTTGTTTTTATTTATATAGTGTATTATCATTTAATTACATACAAGTTATTTAGTGACTGCCTCATAGAGTGTTTATAGTTAGGAGAAATGAAAAAGTAACTTTATGACTAATCCTCACATTTATGACCTTTACAGTCTGTAAAGCAAAGGAAAACTGACCTAGGATCCTTAGCAGTCACAGTGGTCTCAATTGTGATTGCTAAATAAAGACTACCTGTAAATTCACACATACTCTATAAGATATCCAGATGGATTCAACTTTCATTCAGTCTGTCAACTCATGAAGCTTTCCTGACCTGTTCCCGAGTTGTCATAGGCAGGGGAATGGGGAATCGCATCTCACAGCTGCATCGAGGAATTCACACTTCTGTCAAAATAAAACACAGCCTAGCCGGCTGAAGTCAAGGCCATATCCATGGAGATCCACAATGGCCAGAGAGATTGACTTCTACAACCCACAAAATTGCTTCGTTGGGGAATGTGACTGATGACACACTTTGTGAGGAGGGCTAAACAGGGTCAGAGGCAAGGCACAAACTGAGTGAAGTTAGAGCTGGCTTCACTTGGTCTGTGCCGACATAGTGCTCCTAATAAACAACTGGATTTTTCTTGAAACTTTGCTTGAGGCTCCTGCTTTTATTAGGGCATCGGTCAGAATCCTGACACAGTCATTGTCAGCCTCCCAAGTAGACTAGATAGGAAACATGACAAGATAAGCTAACTCTATAATAAGGCTACATTAAGAGAAACTTGTGAGTCTGGAAGTACAAATCTCCTAGTGTCTCTTTTTACAGCTTGATTATTCAGACAGAACCTTTCTAAGTTTCTTTTTCTTGCCCTTGCTCAATAGTGGGCTCTTCCCCCTTTTATCTGATAGTTCCCTAGGCAGCATCTCTTCCTCCCATCTTCCAAGGTCTTTCTCACATTCCAATACATCACCTTCCAAGGGAAACAAGTTATGGTCTGTGAGAACAAAATATAACTATGTCACTCCCTTCTTCTTCCAGTAACTCCCCAAAAACACACAAGGCATCTTGTAAATTTTGCTCCAGTTGAGGTGACAGCTGCTGGTGCTTTTATTGGGCATGATCTGCCTATGTGCCCTGGGATCTCACAGTAAAAGCACACCCCATGATCCCTTCTTCTCTGCTTCTCTCCTGAGGACGGGGATTTCTTGGCTGCTCCAATTTGTATCCCCATGCTGGAATCCAAGGAAGCTATTGGGATATGGGGGAAGACAGATTATAGGATCTTTTCTCCTTCCAGAGAGAAGAACCAGACAGGGTACATGACAAGATGAGCTAACTCTATTTTATTATAAGGCTGCATTAAAAGAATCTTGTGCAAGTCTGAAAATGCAAATCTCCCACCATCTCTTTTTAATCACCTGATTAGTTAGGGGGATCCTTTCCCTTTCTCACCTACTATTCAATGGCAGGCTTCTCACCCTTTGATCTGATTGTTCTCTAGGCAGCATTTCTTTCCACACCCCCTTCTGTTTCTTCCAAGGTCATTCCCACAGTACATAATATTCCCCTCCTCTGTCAGCTATGATAATTTTCTGTCAAAAGCAAATATGACATCTCGTACTTATATTTACAAAATTCACTGAAGTTGCACGATTACTATTTTTCTAGTCTATGTACTGAAGTAATTTTTATTCTACACAAAATTTCTATGCCTCCCAAGAAAACATCAAGTTTTTACTAAGGTTGCAAATGCTGAAAGGTCTTGTGAGGTCTCTATTGCTCCTCAAACAAATGCAAACAAATAACATGTATTGCTTAGAAAAATCACAAGAAAATTAATGGATAGTATATTCAGGTAAATTTTAGCCTTTCTCTCATATTTTAAATTCAAAATTAATGGCATCACATATATATCAGATTATACGTGATATAGTGAAATAAGAGTGTATCTAGATCATGACAGAGGTATACAGGTAATATAAAAAAGAAACCCAAAATAAATAAAACGCAGCTACAGGTAAAAATCAATTGTGCATGCATTACATTTGCAATACTTCAATTAAAAACTTCAGTTGTACAAGTAGAACTTAAAGACTACAGTTTCATTTATATACAGAATAGCTTCAAGTCTGAAACAGGCTTCTGGAATAAGCCAACAGCATGCATTTTGTTTTTTTTTTTAAAAATAACGCATATGACAGTTTCTGTCACTAGGAAGGAAAATATGAATGGTTACCTCTAAGCATTGGTAACAACTATATATGTATCTATGTATCTGAATACCTCACTGTCCATATTTGCACATAAAGATTATTGTATCATTTTCACATGGCTATTCATTCCTGAAAACGGTAGTTAATTATTCATACTCACAAACTGCCTGTATTCAGTTACTCTATTCCTCTTAGCCAGGAATCTGCATTTAGGAAATAATTTCTTCCTATGAATCCTTCTCTCTCAAGCAGGTCTAATATGAAAGATGACATCATTGCTATAGACATGCACCTGATTCTTAAGAAATTGCACCTCCTCCAATAAAGCAGGCTATTTTTTTAAAGTGACAAAGACTGCCTTTGCACTCTGGAATATGTTCCCATAATACACATTCTCTCTCTCTGCTTCACTGTCATAATACAAGTTCTTTTTAAAAAATTATACAGATGAAAATAGATTGCAATCCAAAGCTCTTCCACTATAGGCAGAAATATTAAGCTATTGTCTTGATTGTTATAATTCTGTTCTAAATACACACAAAAGACTTATCTCACATATTTAAACCGATTTCAAAATATTTTAAACAAAATATTTCTTTTTATTATCTATAGATAAGTACACAAAGTTACAAAACTAGCAATAAATGGTGAAAATCAACAAGAGCATGGGAACAATCCATACTGAGTACCTCCTGGACCGAAGCTGTAAATTTTGATACAATGAATTTCTGGCTTTCAGGAAACAATTTTTGGTTCCTAAGCAACTGATCTACTCGGGGATATTTTGGATTTCAATTCACATGTAGCACGGCCAGTGGTAACACTTCATTCTTGATTCTCTGTAGTCCTTAAGTAATGATGACCTAATAATGATATTTATTTTTATTTTTGCTTACGTTTTATAGTTCATTCTACATTTTATACTACTCGGTCATAGAAGCAGCATTGGTCCTACCTGATACGATCCTTCTCATTGAGTGGAGGCAACATCCAGGAATGGGCTGTCCTTGTCTGCTAGCCAATAGGACTGAGTCTGTCAAAGCTGTGGGGACACACCTACAGCAACGGTCTCCAGCTTTTGGCGAAGGAATAGACAGACTCGACATGTCTTGGTCGGAAATGCTTCCTTCACCCACCCAATGGACCGAGGGCCAACCTGTCACTAGGTTGAGGCTGGATGCTGCCTCCACTCAACAAGAAGGATCGTATCAGGTAGGGCCAACGCTCCTTCTTCCTTGTAGTGGAGGCAGTATCCAGGAATGGGACACATACCAAAGCAGTTGTATCCTTACGGGTGGACCGCAGCCTGGTCCAAGGTCTCCTCATCTGCATGCACTCTTTGTAGGACCCGCCTCTACCGAAAGCAGCTTCAGCCAAGGCATAGCTGTCCAGTTTATAGTGCTTGATAAAAGGGAACGGTGAGGCCCAAGTAGTCGAACGGCAAACCTCTTCCAGAAAGGCTTGCGTTGCCCATGCCACACTTGTGGCCTCACTCCTTGTGGAGTGGGCTGTAATACTCTTGGGCAATGGAAGGGCCTGTATCTCATAAGATTTGGCAATACACGCCCGAATCCAGCGGTCCAGGGTTGATGGAGTGACCTTAGCCCCTAAGGTGGCGGGCTGAAAGGATACAAAGAGTGACTCCATCCTCCTCGGAATCCCACCATAAGTGGGAATGGACTATGTCCTGTGTAAGCCTAACCTTGGACAATAAAGTGCTTCTGCCTGCCCTCTGATAGGGGAGAAGGAACCATTGGAGAATCATGGCGTTTAAACATGCCCAAGGCACAATTGAAATGTAGGACACCATCTTCCCCAGGAGCTGCGAAAGCGTTGACAGGGGCACCTCCAGACCCAGCACACCAGTTCTTTGATACCCGCCTGTCGCTCCTGAGAGAGAAACACCCTGCACGGCATCATATCTATCTCCGACCCCAAGTGCAGCAACCGGGTAGTTGGAGTCAAGTGACTCTTGCTGATATTAATTGAAAACCCATGCTCCTGAACCACCTGAATGGCGACTCCTAGATCCCTATGCACCTGGGATTCAGAGGTAGACTGAATCAGGATATCGCCCAGACAGCACTGGACACACATGGGAAAAGCCCAGAGGTGTGTCGCCAAGGCAGCCAACAATTTCGTAAATACCCTGGTGCTGATAGGCCTGCGTAATAGAAGCGGAGATACTGTCTATGGCCCAAAAAATTGGGGACATGAAGATATGCCTTGGTGAGATCAATAGAAATGAGGAAGTCACCCTCTCTGATGCCGTCCAAAATGGACTGAAGCAAATGCATCTTGAACCGCTTATAGATTACGCAGCGGTTCAGTCGTTTTAGGTCCAGAATTGCCCTATACTCCCCTGAAGCTTTTGGAATGACAAGAGGATGGAATAAAATCCCATCCCCTGCTGCTCCTCTGGAACCGGTTGGATCACGCAAATATCCAACAGATGTTGAATAGCGGTTTCCATGAGGTCCTGCTTGATCTTGTTCCCCAAAATGGGATAGCGGATGAAAAACCTCAGGGGTGTGGAGCGGACCTCTAAGGAGAGACCTGAGTGGACCATTTTCAGGACCTATGCATCCGTAGTAACACCCTCCCATTGCCTGGCAAACTTAGCCAGGCATCCCCCAATGGGAGGGCCAATGAGGCAATTATCTCTGGCATCTGAAAGGACGGCTCCCTCCTCCTCAAAGGGCCGTCTAGGGGAAACTGTTTGTATCTCCTCGCCCTATCCTGCTGTTGGTCCTGTCTCTGCTGGAAGGGACAATGTGACCTAGCCAGGCCAAGCCCGCCATCAGACCCCTGGAAGACCTGGCGGCAGAAGTATGGAGGTGGACGGGAATCTGTCCCCCGGGAGAGAGATGGAAGGATCTTATGCTTGTCATGTGATTCCACGAGTAGCGGCTCCAGAGACCCTCTGAACAGGCGTTCCCCAGAGAACGGTGTTGCTGGGCAGACTGATGCCTGTTAAAGGTTGCTCAGCAGCCCCATCTGGCAATAGGGAATGGGGAGGTCGGTTGTCAGAAGCCTCAAGCAGAGCCAGCTGCCTTTCTGTATTATGGTGGGAAGAAACTGTCCTCTGCTTGTCCCTGCCAGTGCCCTGGCCACCTCACGATCAATCGCCTTCTGGTGTCTTGCCTTGTCCTGCTCAGCCGAGGACTAATGAAGGAAGAACATTCTTTGTGGTGCTTTTTTAATGATGGTTCTAATATTAGGTGTCCATTTCAAATCCTTGGAGATAACAGAACCTAGAAACATGAAAGTCTCTACTGTTGATACTGAGTTGTCTGATATTCTAAGAGGTGGTAGAATAGGAGAGCTTCTTCTAAACTCTACTATTATTTCTACAGTTTTAAGAGTATTCAGCTTGATTGTTCTGGCTGCACTACAGTGCCAGTTCATCTACCTTTCCTCTATATGCAGACTCATTGTCTCAAATGAGACCAATGACTATTGTATCATCTACAAATGCCAAGACTTTAAGAGAGGGATCCTTTGAGATGCAGTCATTGGTATATATAGAGAAAAGTAATGGAGAGATTACTGGGGGCTCCTGTGCTAATTGAATGGGTATTCAGTGTGATTTTCCCTAGCTTGACTTGCAGCTTCCTATATGTTAGAAAGCTTATAATCTATCTACAAGTGTGGTCAGGCAAAGGTAGTTGAGCCAGTTTAGACAGGGATTTCTGAAATGTTGGGGTTGAATGAGCTGATGTAGATGACATGCTGAGCCCGAGGGAGGTGTCAAACGCAGCATAAGTCATGAGTCCCTCTGTGTCCACAAGAGATCTAAGTCCAGCCCATCTTGAATTCCTTTTTTAATTCCCGCAGATTCCCTTAATGGTCACTTGGCCAAATTCCTGTAGCGACCTAAGCTTGCAATAAATCTTTATACTCATTTGAACTGCCTGAATCTCCGGATTTCCCCAGCCCTTGACAGCTGAAGTCTAAAAAAAGGACCATTACTTAGGTCTTTGGGGATTCAAGATGTTGTAAGATGTAGTGCAATGCCATATTGATAGCACCATCTGTTGATCTATTTGCAGGGTAGGCAAATTGCAAGGGGTCTAACCTTTTGAAAGTTTTCATAACTATAGATGTCTGTAGTTCAGTCTACAGTCATTCAACTCCTTGATGGAAGGTTGAGTTTAGTATAGTTTATTGTCATTGCACATAGTACAATGAAATTAAGTGCCTGCTTCAGTGTACATTATAACTATAAAAATAAAAAAAAACATACATCCTTTACGTTCTATATACTGTAATTGAAATTGAAACCCTATATTGCACTATACTGTAGAATTCAATATGGCTATTGCCCTGGGATAGAAGCTGTTTTTCAGCCTATTTGTCCTTGTTTTTATTATCCTGCACCGTCTGCCAGAGGGTAATAGTTCAAAACAAGGGTGCCCAGGATTGAGATGGATTTTTAAGAATGCTTTGAACTTTCTTAAGGCAGCGGGAGCTATAAAGCTCTTCCAAAGAAGGGAGAGGACAACCAATGATCCTCTAGGCAATGACGTTTCTTGGGTACCTGGATGATAGCAGAGTGTTTGAAGCAAGAAGGAACATAACACATATCCAGATATGTGCCCTATGTGTTCTCAGATCAGGTGCAGAAGGCAGTTCCTCCTCCTCCTCCTCACTAACTAGTTGCATGCTTTCCCATCTGAACCCCAGGCTTTCCTGCTGCAGCTGTGCTTCAACCAAATCACTCTCAGAGGCTGCTCAGAGCCATCAACCAACTCCCATCCTGAATGCCTGGAACTGGTTCATCTTCCTCCAAAGTGACATCTGAAGAGATATCTGGGGATGCATCTGGGGGAGTCATCACATACAGTTTTGTTTTACTTTAAAACAACTTGCCTTTTACCAGAGTGCATGTCCAGGATATGTGGCTTAGTCAAAGTTTCTGCATAAGTCTTTTGTGGAAGTCTTAAGTCCAGCTTGGTACTTTGCTGAAAAAAAACTTTGAGGCTTTCATTCAGTTTCAGATCATATTTTACAGGCGACAGCTACTGAAATAACAGTTTGCACTGTATGAAAGTATTCTTTGCCATAAATCTTGTTGTAGTTGTTGTTGTTTTTTAATTTATATCCCGCCCTTCTCCGAAGACTCAGGGAGGCTTACATTGTGTTAAGCAATAGTCTCATCCATTTGTATATTATATACAAAGTCAACTTTTATTGCCCCCAACAATCTAGGTCCTCATTTTACCTACCTTATAAAGATGGAAGGCTGAGTCAACTTGGGCCTGGTGGGACTTGAACTTGCAGTAATTGCAAGCAGCTGTGTTAATAACAGACTGCATTAGTCTGTAGAGCCACCAGAGGCCCTGTGAAAAATCTAACTGCTGTCATTTTTCCAGTTTCATTTGAAGGTCCATTCAGGGACTGAAATTCGTTACAGGTGAGGGGAAATTTGTTTAACAGATTTCTTTCATATAAAAACTTCTATTTTTGGTTATTTAGCAGACTCTGAAGAAGAGAGGAAACCTGGACCAATGCCATAACATTTCTTTTTTTTCCCCATGCTGTTCAAATCCATTCAAAATCATTTATCTGTGTCTTTTGCCTCGATATTTGCTTCATCTGAAGAATTTACCAGATCTTTTTAAATTTAATCATAAGTCTACCAAAAATTGTATAAGTCTACTGTAATCTAGTCTAGGCATCCCCAATTCCCGGGGCAGAAACTTGTACCGGTCTGTGGCCTTTTAATAACCAGGCCTCACATCTGGAGGTGAGCAATGGGCAAGCAAGCATAACCCTCCCCAACCCCAGTCTATGGAAAAATTATCCTCCATGAAACCAGTCCCTGGTGCCAAAGGTTGGGGAAAAATGATCCAGCACGCTTATTTTAACTAAAAATTAGCTAAGAAATAAAAGTAACTAAAATATACTATTATAAAAGAATATGAAACTGAAAGGGTAGAATCTCAGAAAAACATTGGGTGGGTTGGCTCTTCTGCTAGGAAAGATTAATAGAATGTCAAATATCCACCAAACTAAATTCAAACATATAACCTTGAAAAATGTTAGGAACCAAAAATATAATTAGGGTGGAGAGATGCTCCATTCTAAAAAAAAGAGCCCAACATATTCCAAACACCCCAATCATGAGCCAAACCATTCTCTTATTTGCCTTGTTGCTTAAGCAATTTTTAAAGGCACTTTGCCCCAGAAGAAACTAGTTAATTATTTGGGACATTTAACAATATCCCAGTTTAGACAACTTTTCACTCTGCCTTACTAAGATGCTCTGCTTGCTACTGTCTTTGAAGGCAAATTCAAAGGGCTTCCTTGTAGCAATTGGGCAAATCTAATGCCATGGAATCCTTACGTCATGTTTTACGCTGCCATCTCTATTAGAAATATTAGAAACATGTACATTGTACCTCCTTCAGTGGACTTTTCAGGACATAAGACAATTACAATTATCTAGTAAACTCATTTGAAAGACTCTTATAGATTATCTCTATATACAGATGGGCTGATATGTAAATGATTATTCAGATGTACAGCAGGAGTCCCCAATCTATTTACAACTGGGTCATGTGAGCAGCTCAACTTGCACAAGTTATACTGCATGCATATGTGCGCCAGCCTGCCACTCGTATAGGTTGAGCTGTGTGTGCCGATGGCCCGACACTCACGCAGCCTGGTTCTCCTCCTCCTGCCCCCAGCTGGGCCATCAAGCCACAAAAGTTGGGGACACTGATGTACAGTATAGCTGTAAGTCACTAAGGACTTTAATTCTATATTTTGAATTGTTTCCTAGGTCTTTTGGCTAAGAACAAGTATACTGTTCCAGAACAAGGGTAGGTGCTATCACACTTAAATACTGCAGCTTGTTGCAGTCTCATACCACCGGTTAAGCAATATAGAGCTTTTCTTTTGAATGAATGTAAAATTCAACTTCACATGTAATGTATATAAATTAACAAAGCATAGATAATCGTGGCAAGATTATTTCTCTGGCACTCAGTACCCGAAAGAACTGTGCCCAATTCTGCACTCTTTATTCCATCTATAAGTGTTGATATTTTTAATTGTCTGAAAGCTTAAAGGGAGAAGATGTGTGAAATGGTGGTGCTTTAGAAGGATAGATCAGCAAGCACAACTAAAGGCTTCCTTGTTTGCTATAATCTGCAGCAACTCTAATTGCTCCTAGGCTTAATTCAGATACTCTACTCAGAAACTGAAAAATGGGAGATAAAAATTTTCATTTCTTCTTTATACGGATCTGGGCAACCACGTCAGTTTCAATGCCAAAATCATACCTAACAATAATTAAGGATCTAAGATTTCTTCAAACTTCAGAAAAAAGGATAAGATGTGTTGTGACTTATTCTAGAACGTACTTGCTAGATTCTATCTTGACTGTCTGGAGTTCATCCCTTGCAAAAGAGTCATGCTAGATCTATAAGGGATAACTTCGAAAGATACATATTTTGCAATTTAACAACTCTATCCACCACTTCAATCTACATATTAAATCAATTTATCTATAATTTGAATCAAATGCATAATGTGATTTGCCTTATCTCAGCATATTGAGAAAATTCTGTCTCTTGATGGGGTGGCCTTATGATTTCTTCCACAAACAATGCTTAAAACAAATTACAACTGGTATAATGTGTGAAGCCAAACAAGGATAGCATTCTGTCCAACATATCGATATTATTTTTTTCATAAGTCTCTAAGAGCCTTGCATATCTGGTCTGAAAACTGAAAACGGACTAAAAGTTCAGAAATATAATACAGTGCATTGAACTAGAATGAACACTTCGCTAATCTCGATTAGCGAAAATGTATCCCAAAATGAGCCCCATATGCTGGAAATGTAAAAATAAAGAGGGAATATATGTGGTGGTCCTGCCCCGAATCCCGTAAATATTGGTTAAAAATTAAAGAGTGGCTACAGGAAATCACGAATGAACAGTTGGATCTAGAACCAAAATTATTTTTATTGGGGATTTAAAAAAAATAAATATGTGAAGAGTATAAAATATTTAATACTATATATATTAACTGCTGCTAGGATGGCCTTTGCTCAATGTTGAAAACAGCCATGTATATCCACAGAGAAACTTGTTATACAAAAGGTCAAGAACTGCGCAGAAATGGACAAGCTAACGCTGAGTTTAAAAGATAAAGAGACTTCGGTATTTTATAATATATGGGAGCAGTGGTATAAATGGATAGAAAGGAGATAGACAAGGATATTCAGTTACTAAGTATGAACAATAGATAAAACAAGAACACAAATACATACAATTTAATGTCTGTAATCATTGCACGGATTTTTGTTATAAGAAAAACACCACAAACAGCTGTTAAGTGATATAACCTTTTCCTTTTTTTTCTCTCTTTCTATGTTTTTAATGTAAAAAAGTTTAATAAAGTATATTTTAAAAAAAAGAACTAGAATGAACACTTAATGGCTAAAAAAAAATTTATAATTTCAATATATATTAACTGCCTTACCCATCGCCATCGGAACACCGAGGGAGAAGTAATTATAGCAGAAATCAGTGAAACCCGAATAAATGTGAATTGGTTGAGCCCTTTATACAGGATTCATATAGATGTGTGTGTGTGTGTGTGTGTGTGTGTGTGTGTGTGTGTGTGTGTATGTATATATGTATATGTCTTTGGTTATACGGGTTTTCTCCCGCGTAAAATTGGAAGTGTCTTGGCGACGTTTCGACGAAATCCCATGCGTCATCATCAGGCTAGGTGTTTACAGCTTCGGCTCCTAGAAGCACGAAGCTGTAAACACCTAGCCTGATGATGACGCATGATTTCGCCGAAACGTCGCCAAGACACTTCCAATTTTACATGGAGAAAACCCGAACAACCAAAGACCTATATATATATACATACATACACATACATACACATACATACATATATATATATATATACATACATACATATACATACAATTGTATTGTAAATGTTGTACCTTGATGAACGTATCTTTTCTTTTATGTACACTGAGAGCATATGCACCACGACAAATTCCTTGTGTGTCCAATCACACTTGGCCAATAAAAATTCTATTCTATTCTATTCTATATATATATATATATATATATATATATATATATGTATGTATGTATGTATGTATGTATGTATGTATGTGTGTGTGTATATATATATATATATACATATATATATATATACACATATATATACACATACATACATACACATACATACATACATATACATGTATGAATGAGACTTCGTCCAAACGTCGCCAAGACACTTCCAATTTTACATGGGAGAAAACCCGAACAACCAAAGACCTACATATATATATATATATATATATGCATAAGCACCAAAACAAATTCCTTGTGTGTCCAATCACACTTGGCCAATAAATTCTATTCTATATTCTATATTCTATATTCACAAGGTGTAAACATTTCTCTAAATATCACAGCACAAAAAAAAAAGTGGGAGCAATAAGCACAAGACGTCATAACGGTGGAGATGTGGGACATTTAAAACAGGGGTCTGCAACCTTGGTCCCTTTAAGACTTGTGGACTTCAACTCCCAGAGTCCCTCAGCCAGCAAAGCTGGCTGAGGAACTCTGGGAGTTGAAGTCCACAAGTCTTAAAGGGACCAAGGTTGCAGACCCTTGATTTAAAAAGTCACCGTTTTATTGTGCGCTGACAGAAAAGCTCCTACAAATTCAGGGAGGGGGAAAAACATAATAATAACTGTCTCCAGGGGGGATTAAAAACACGCAAGAGGCCGCCGTGAATCTTCAAAGGCCAAGGTGACCCTCCATCATGGGGCGTCTGCTGAGGCGCCCGCCCGGCTTTCCTCCCAGCGGAGGAGTGGGGGAGCTTTGGCCCGTCACGCCGAGCTGAAAAGGGGAAGCGTCGCCCGGCAGACCACACGGAGCGCAGGGAACCGAGGAGACCGAGGCCGCGCAGGGCCTTCACTTCAGCCGCGGCGGCAAGGCCCAAGACTAAAGACCCTCCATCTTGAGGGGAAGCCCGCCCGCGTCGTCCCAAAGCCCTTCACGAGCCACCCCGAGGAGGACAAGGAGGCGAATCAAGCTCCCTTTTGGCGATGCCCTCGCGCTTAACCCGTCGCTGACTCACCGCCGGAGCGCACGGAACAGCTCAGGAGGAAGGCGCCGTATGGAGGGACGCCCCTCCCCCCCCACCTCTCTCGTCAAGTGGCTGCTATGACTACGGGGAGGCCGGCAGCGACGTCTCGCGAGAGCTCGAGGAAGCCACGCCCAGCTTTACCTCGCTGTGTGCAACGGGCAGTTTCTGTGAGGGACTTCGCGTCACCCGTCGCCGCTCCTCGCTGAGGGGACCTCGGTAAGCGGTCACTCCTTCAGGGCGCTCCGCCGCCGCCGCCACTTTTATTCTGGAGGAGGAGAGTTGGGCTCAAGGGGCCTGTTTCTCTTAGGGCGGGGGGTCTCCAACCGTGGCGACTTTAAGACTTGTGGACTTCAACTCCCAGAATCCCTCAACCACTTTAATGAGACGTCTGGTGATGCTTTGCTGGCTGAGGGATTCTGGGAGTTGAAGTCCACAAGTCTTAAAGGGACCAAGGTTGGAGACCCCTGATCTAAAAAAAACTGGGGATATTAAGCTTGCAATAAAAAAAAAACGGTAAATACTACGGGGAGAATTCTAGAGACCTTAAAGTGGACCCATATTGTTGTGGGGGCAATAAATTGACTTCGTAAATATACAAATAGAATGAGACTATTGCCTTACACACTGTAAGCCGCCCTGAGTCTTCGGAGAAGGGCGGGATATAAATGTAAATTAAAAAAAAAACTTTAAACAATTTTATTGTCTACATGATGTACAATGACAACAAAGGCTATACTGTATGTGGTGTCATAAAGAGGAGGCAAATTTTTCTGAACTGAAAACTTCAGGAAGACAAGGATCAGTAAGTTGAAATTAATAGGAAGGAGATTCAAACAGAGTTAAGAGGAGTTTCTGGCAATGGGAAAGGGACATTTAGGACCCCAATCCCTCTACAGTTCAGTGCAGAAATCAGTATTAAAATATCCAGCAAAGGGTGTCCACCTTAATATAATATAATATATAATATAACAACAGAGTTGGAAGGGACCTTGGAGGCCTTCTAGTCCAACCCCCTGCCCAGGCAGGAAACCCTACACCATCTCAGTCAGATGGCTGTCCAACATTTTCTTAAAAATTTCCAGTGTTGGAGCATTCACAACTTCTGCAGGCAAGTCGTTCCACTTATTAATTGTTCTAACTGTCAGGAAATTTCTCCTTATTTCTACGTTGCTTCTTTCCTTGATCAGTTTGCACCCATTGCTTCTTGTTCTACCCTCAGGTGCTTTGGAGAACAGCCTGACTCCCTCTTCTTTGTGGCAACCCCTGAGATATTGGAACCCTGCTATCATGTCTCCCCTAGTCCTTCTTTTTATTAAACTAGACATACCCAGTTCCTGCAACCGTTTTTATATGTTTTACCCTCCAATCCCCTAATCATCTTTGTTGCTCTTCTCTGCACTCTTTCTAGAGTCTCAACATCTTTTTTACATCGTGGCGACCAAAACTGGATGCAATATTCCAAGTGTGGCCTTACCAAGGCATTATAAAGTGGGCATTAACACTTCACGTGATCTTGATTCTATCCCTCTGTTTATGCAGCCCAGAACTGTGTTGGCTTTTTTAGCAGCTACTGCACACTGCTGGCTCATATCTAAATGGTTACCCACTAGGAATCCAAGATCCCTCTCACAGGTACTACTATTGAGCAAGGTACCACATGTACGGTACCTGTGCATTTTGTTTTTTTTGCCTAAATGTAGAACCTTACTTTTTTCACTGTTGAATTTCATTTTGTTAGATAGCGCCCAATGTTCAAGTCTGTCAAGATCTTTCTGTAACTTGAGCCTATCTTCTGGAGTGTTGGCTATTCCTGCCAGCTTGCTGTCATCTGCAAATTTGATGAGTTCCTTCTCCTGGCCAATTGGGCCCCCTATTCAATTCCTCTTACTAAAGGTTGGAGATTCTTCTAACTTTCAACAAGACTCTGTATTGTTGTAAGTTGTGTTCTGTGTCATGAATTATGGGATAATAGAAGACTAACTGGCATGAAGTTTTCGTGCTCAATCTGGGTTCAAGGGTCTATGCAGTCAGTTAACAAATTTTTATTATTTATTTTAAAAGGCAGCAATGATTCCAGGATAAAAATAAAGCAATATACAAAAAATGGACAACAACTAGATCCATCCATATTGTTTGGATTAATATCCATAAAAGTCCATCTATACATCTATCCAGAAAAGATAGATGTTATATAATATGTACTCTATATAAACTTAATCTACTGTCAGCATTAATGTTTCTAATCTACCGTACTATTCCAGCTCGCTGCTTAACTTATGATGCTGCTTAAAATGTCATATAATAACAGAAGACCAAACAGAAGAACAAAAAAAACAGGTCTCTGCCCCAGTTATCATCTCCTTGGCTCAACTACATATTTTCTTGGGACTGCCCAGCTTACAAGCCCAGTGATTGTGCCTACCCCACACCCTCTCCTTTTTCCTCTTTCATTCCAAGTAGCTGCATATTCTTCACCATCCTTAACTTGTCAGCTAGAAAATGCAACAAAAGAACCAAGCTCAAAGAGCACCAAGGAGCCCACATATATATATATCTGCACTTCTTGTTCCTGTTGCTTTCAAAAAAATTACCTCCGGGTAAATGTGTATACAATGATAGCCTAAGTGGCTGCTTTATCATCTTTATATGACCATTGGGTCATAAAGGGATGGCATGTAAAATGAGCAGGAAAACTGGGTCAACTGACTGAACCTATTAACATTAAAGTGGTTAGAATGAGCCCTAAACAGCCCCAAGTTGACTGTATAGTGACTAGCTCGTCTTTTTCCACTCCGCATCAGAAATACTGGCCTGGAAAGGGGCCAGAAATAGAGGAAGATGGAAACACACGCACCAACTTTGTCCACAATGATTTCTAATTTCAGTGACAGTTTGCTGATTGGCGGGGGGCGGGGGAAGGGAGATGTGGGTCAAGGAAACGAAAACCTTCAAGCCAGTAGAAAAACTAAGAAATGCTAAGGGATGATTTTTTTTTATTTGCATTTATATCCCTTGATTGACTGACTGATTGATTGACACTCCTCTTCACCCCAGTTTGCTTGCTGCCTGCAGAGATGCTTGCAAAGGGACAGGAATACGGGCCATATCAACAAAAGTTGATCTCAAACTACAAACCATGTACAAGTAATTTTATCATCTCAGAGCAAGCAGATTTGGTAGAACTATATAATACCTGGTTCACTGCCTTCCTAACGAGATGCCCATAAAGTAACCCCAAAAAGAGGTATCATATAACTATTTCACCAAGAAGCTCTCAATTGTCCCGTGATCACCACATCTCAGTACTCAGATTATTTTATACCCAACAGTAGCTCCTTTTGGAGAAGAATGCTTTTTTTCAAAAGAACCGGCAATAGCTTGTGGCTTTCAAAACTCATATGAAGCCTGATAAAAGGATACACATAAGCCTTCGTATTACCAAAATAAACATTTGTCAGTAGGTTTTTCACATAGCAGTCATATCCTGAACTGTTGCATTAACACAAGAGATTCCCAATGCATTTGTTGATTTGAACCCAATAATTTGAAGTATTCTGAGGTTTGTAGTGCCTAAGAAATCACCTTCGTTGTTCGAGTGAAGATGAGTGCATCTTCACAAGATTGTTTTTCCTATTGTCTCATTTGCAAGTCAAATCTGCAGCGGATTACTAAAAAGATGTGCCTACAGACTTGAATCCTATTTTTTTTCTCAATCCAATGATAGCCCATGCTACCAAGAAAATGCTTTAAAAAGATATGACCATTTCTTCTTCTTCTCATAAAAATATCCTTGTCAATACTTTTCATTTGCTTTGGCCCAATTGTTAATATGACTTTTGGGTAGCATACTATTATCCCTTTAAGACTTGTGGACTTCAACTCCCAGAGTTCCTCAGGCAGCTGGAGACCCCCGTTTTAAATGTCCCACATCTCCGCCGTTATGATGTCTTGTGCTTATTGCTCCCACTTTTTTTTTTTTGTGCTGTGATATTTAGAGAAACGTTTACACCTTGTGAATATAGAATATAGAATAGAATTTATTGGCCAAGTGTGATTGGATATACAAGGAATTTGTTTTGGTGCTTATGCATACATACACACACACACACACACACACACACACACATACATATATATACATACACATACATACATACATACATACATATGAATCCTGTGTAAAGGGCCCAACCGATTCACATTTATTCGAGTTTCACTGATTTCTGCTATAATTCTCCCTCGGTGTTCCGATGGCGATGGGTAAGGCAGTTAATATATGTTGACATTCTAAACTTTTTTTAGGCATTAAGTGTTCATTCTAGTTCTTTTTTAAAAAAATGTACTTTATTAAACTTTTTTACATTAAAAACATAGAAAGAGGGGAAAAAAGGAAAAGGTTATATCACTTAACAGCTATTTGTGGTGTTTTTCTTATAACAATCTGTGCAATGATTACAAACATTAAATTGTATGTATTTGTGTTCTTGTTTTATCTTTTGTTTTGCTGGCTGAGGGACTGTGGGAGTTGAAGTCCACAAGTCTTAAAGGGACCAAGGTTGGAGACCCCTGATCTATGAAGCTTGTGTGTACTTTAAAAATGATGCGGAAGAAACACTCCAGACCTGAACAAATATATTACTGCTGTTAGGTGCTGTTTTGTAGTTACGGTAATATGACTCTTAAGTCACAGCAACGTTTTTCCTCAGGCCCAGCTAGAAAGCTGTCTTAATTAATATTAGAGAAGGGTTGGACTTGCATGAGGTTGTATGAATCTGTTCTTCCTCTTGAAGCGTGCATAGCTCTACCACTTCCATTTAAATGCATAGTTCCTGTACTATTTATCATGGTACTTATTGCTGTGAGAGAAAGTCCATGAGAAGAAAGAACGGTCTTGGCAAGGATCCTTTTTGCACATTTATTTATTTAATTTGTTTGTTGCCCATCTCACGGCAGCCTGACTCTGGGCAGCTTACAACTTTAAAAGGTTGACAGAGAAGGCTCTTCTCCTGGACTCCACCAGCCAGAATTCCTTGACTGATGGGATCTGCAAGAAGCCTCCTTTGCCGGCATGGGTGGCATGAGCCTGTCCCATTGGGGTGAGATGATTCCTCATGTAACCTGGACCCACGCCATGAGGTCTCTATAGGTAATAAACCACCCTGTGAATTGCATCTGGAAGCAAATGAGCAATGAGTTCTAAACAAAGAGCCAAAAAGCAGGCACACTGAAAACACCTACTGGGCTTTTTAAAAAGGAACATTTAAAAAAGCTATTCATCTTGGAACTTGTCATCTTCAGATGGAGTGAAAATTTTTCCCCAAACCAGTCCTTGGAATGCCACAGAACTATACCAGCTAGTTGATTTTCCAAAGGCACAGACCCAAGAAACAGTTAAACTAGAAGCTACCATTCACATATTGCCCTTCTAAATTCAGGGGTTTTGTTCCCAAGATGAAGTGGGAAAGAATTGCTCCTACAAAAGGATAATATGGGTCCTTGAGTGGCTCAGACTGCTAAGACAGTCTGTTATTAACAGCAGCTGCTTGCAATTACTGCAGGTTCAAGCCCCACCAGGCCCAAGGTTGACTCAGCCTTCCATCCTTTATAAGGTAGGTAAAATGAGGACCCAGATTGTTGGGGGCAATAAGTTGACTTTGTATATAATATACAAATGGATGAAGACTATTGCTTGACATAGTGTAAGCCACCCTGAGTCTTCGGAGAAGGGCAGGATATAAATGCAAATAAAAAAAAAGGTTTGAACATATTTGTTTGTTTTTTGCACATAGGAGCCAAGAGGGAGCTCCTTGCCTGGAACCAAGATATCACACTAATCATTATCAGAAGACAGGTGCCAATCTAAATCTTTCTGCCCCTGTTAAGTGTGTCCTTAGTAGGTTTGTGCTACATTGATGTCCATAAATGAACAACATTTCAAGGGCCTTGACTGATAGATTCATCATTAGAAATTCCAGC